>NC_068283.1:43496899-43501399 GCF_025860055.1 Xyrauchen texanus | reverse complement strand
AACTTCAAAATAGTAATTCCATGAGTAGTAAAGCCAAAAATCTGACTGGAAATGTCACTGTGTTTGGTCCTCATTCTGACACTGTAAGTGCATCACACGTCTTTGCCATCGAAGAATGGTGGTATAGTGTGTAACTGTACATCCTACACTCGTTTCCTAATCGGTGAGACACTGTATCATGCAGAAGATAACACCAGATTAAAGAAATAATTCTATTGCAGAATTAAAAGATGGCACATTGTGTAAAGTCTTGAGCTTAGTTTCTTATGAAACTGTCACCAGTGCTTCAGACATTGATGTTGGAAATAAATGCTGTGTAGTCCTGCAGAATCTTGAAAAGTCAAGAAGAGCATTGTGTAGGGACATTCAATTGAATATCTCTTCTAAGTTTGTGTATGAGGTGTCTGAAAACAGTTATGTGTATGCTGTGAACACTGACTCATTTAAAAGAAAATGTGTAATGGTAAAATTACAGGACAGCACATTTGTCATACCTCTCCCAAATAATGTAGAAAGGGACTGAAGGGTCTGTACAGTATAGATGAATTGGGTGAGAATACCATAGAAACTAGATTTACACCATCAGAAACATGATTTTCTTGAAAATGAAGAGTTGACGTTAAGCTTGAAGATAAATGGTTTCTTTGACTGAATAGAAATGTTATAACAATCCTTTGTAAAATTGTGCTGTATATACTCAATGTAACCAATAAATGAATACGTGTGTATTATAGCACATGTAAGTACTGAGATCATTAAAATAATCTACACATCAATCAGCTATGCTGTGTGCTTTATTATTTTGTTTATTTAATTATTTTGTTTACAGATATACAGCACATTACTATTACTACTTGTACTGTAGCATACTCCACTCTCATAAATGAAACTCCATGTAAAAAACACTGTACTGACACTCTTGTAGATGATTTTGTATGGCAGGAGCCAGAGATGATATTCTCAACAATAATTCAAATTAAGCACATTCAAAGTTTAATACCTTAACTTATTTATTATATCAAAGTTTCTGTCTCAATACAATACAATTTTAACCAACCTGTACTAGAGTATTCTGTAAGCAAGTATATTTAAGTTACACTATGTAACACAATGTTTGTTTCTGGGTAGTGTTTCCTAATTGCTTATGCCTCAAAACTATGGAAAATGGCTATTATTCCCCACAAACTTTGTTTTTTACTTTCACTTTCTATAGGCTATAGTGAATACTTATTCAAAGTAAAAACATTTAAAATTTATTGAATGTAATTCTAGTCCACAGACTCACAGAGGTTGTCATTATAATCACTTTTTTTTACATGTGTATTAAATTAGTATATTAATCAATATTTCAATATATGTGTACTTAGTGAAGTACTACAAAAACATAATGATTTCAAATAGTTTATAACCAAAGTAGACATTATTATGAAGTGCATTTTTGCACATAAGTCTGTTTAAAAATATTGTCATGAAAGTGTACTTTCTTGAAGTAGAACTAAATTCAACATTATTATAAAATTATGTTTTTAAAAGAACAATTAAGTGTGTTACGAAATATTGTCATTAAAGTGTATTGTAATTAAGTATAATTAAGTGGCCTTTAATTTTAATTATATTATATTATATGCAAGTACACTTTTTAATAATTATACTTTTAATATTTTAAGTACATAAAAAGTTCACTTTCAATACAATTAAGCACACTTCTTTTTCACAAGCACCCTTCATTATTTGACTTGTCTATACTCTATTTTCCATAAGTACAGCATATCCTGTCACTTATGTTGACGATTCCCAATTTGACTCACCAGTGAGCTTAGACAAGAAGTGTTCATTTGATAATATCCTAAATTGCTTCAAAGATATTAAACATGGTGGCAAATTGTTTTTTTTACAATTAAACGAAAGCAAAACTGAAGTTCTGATTTTAGGTCCCTCCATGTCCTCTTTACCTGGCCTGGTTGCCCAGTTTGGTCCTCTGTCATGAATGTACATGATCATGTGAGGAGTCTTAGAGTGATTTTAGATTCATCATTACTTTTAATCAGCAAATTAGTGCCGTTGTCAAGGGGAACTTTTTCCACCTGAGATCTATCGCTAAACATTTTCTTTCCAGCAAAGACCTGTCCCAAAGAAATCGTCCCTTACTCCCCCACCAGAGCACTCAGGTCTTCTCAGCAACTTCTTTTGAATGTTCGTTGTCGTTATAGATTCTGGAATAATCTCACTTACCATGTGAGGTCAGCTTCATCTATAGCCATTTATAAATCCTCTGAAAACATATTTATATTCTTTTGCATTCGAAGAGGAATTTTTATAGGTTAAATTTGGTAAACACTTGATTTGAATTGTATGTATTTATTATTATTATTTATTTTTGTATATAATTCGGTATTTGTGTATTTATTTGATTAATTTGTAAAGCACTTTGTGTCAGCTGATGTTGTTTTTAAACGTGCTCTATAAATAAATGTTGCCTTGATATAACTGTAAGAGGATTCAGGCTGAAATAAAAAGATTATAATTATGATGAAAACTCTCACAGCAACTGCAGCATTTCAGCACCACTGGAAATCAAAAGCATCTGTTCAAACACAAAGCATAGAAATATTTATTATACTATATAAAAACTGACTGAAAAATCTGATATCCACAAGACATAAATAATATGTGTGTGTACATGTTTTAAGTGTGATAAAATCATCTCAGTAACCTTTTCTGTGTAAAGTCAGATCCAGTTTAACTTCATTGCCATTGTGAAATAATGCTGTAAAACCGATGATTTAAACAACTCAAATAATACACAACTTTTAACAGAAGAACTGATGAAAGTGCTTTTAGAAAATGAGTTCATTTCCAGTGTAAGTGCCTCACTGTGTCCCCCAAGAAAACAAGAGACAAGTTATTATTGAATTATTATTTGTGTCGATCGAGTTGAGCTTCTATTGAACTTGTAATTATTACTCCTTTAAGTGCAAGTACTTATTTAAAAAAATAACAAATAAAATCATAATAGACTTTACAAGAGTTTATTTACATGGACCGCACATTTATTTTCATATGGTCAAAGCACAATGTCTAACACAAGTATGAAAACAGAGCAACTGATTTACAAGCAAAACAAGCAGTTTTATTACACAATTACTTAAACACAGTCTGCATTTATTTACAGCTCATCTCAAAAAGGAGAAAACATAAAAAACAACATATAAAAATGCTCACAATAACAATAATAATCTGTATGTTTTGAACTGAAGGACATCACTGAAGTTTCAGTTTGTCAGCACTCATAAGAGTTTGAGTAAACATGTACAAGTGTTTGACACATTTGTTTTCTCTCATTGTTGATTATGTTTGTGTCTCGACTGAATCAGGCCGAGTTTCCTCCGTCTCTTTTCTCTGTCCAGCCTCCTGATCTTGCGTCTGTAGTAGAGGATTCATTTCTACTGAGTTCTGGTTCTGGTTTGATCCAGCGACTGGAGTTTCATCAGATCCTGCTGCATTCTGAGTGAAAGACACATCATGTATTTTATTCAGTATCTACATCAATGATTGTGAGTATCACAGCACTGCACATGCTGAATGTCTCTTTATGCAGCATCATTCATTTCAATCATTTGCTCTTTAGAAGCTCCGTAACCGGAATATATTTGTGTCAAATAATGGAGACATGAAGAACCACTGATCTACACAACATCTCTCTGCTATTGGAAACTGATCAATATCATGAAGTTTCCTTTTATTGCAGGTTAAGTATAAACCTTAATTAAATATTTACCCAAAAATTATAATTCTCTCATTGTTTTCTACCATTATTCTGTCTCAAACTCATGACTTTCTGTCTTCTGTGAAACACAAAGATATTTTGATGGAGATATGAGGTGAATATATTCATACAATGCAAGTGAATGGTGTCCAGAACTTTCAAGCTCCAAAAAGCACATAAAGGCAGCATAAAAGTAATCTATTAGACTCCAGAAGTTGAACCAATGTCTTCTGCATCGATACAGACCAAAATAAAACTCCTTTTTCACTGGACATCTTGACATCAGCAGTCTCCTTGTGATCATGATTTCAAGCTCGATTACACTTCCTGGTGCTTGATGCATGCACGTAGATGGCGACATCGAAATGTGACCTTGAAATCATGATCACAAGGAGACTGCTGATGTCAAGATGTCCAGTGAAAAAGGAGTTTTATTTTGGTCTGTATCACTGCAGAAGACATAGGTTAAACTTCTGGAGTCTTATGGATTACTTTTATGCTGCCTTTATGTGCTTTTTGGAGCTTGAAAGTTCTGGACACCATTCACTTGCATTGTATGAATATATTCACCTCATATCTCCATCAAAATATCTTTGTGTTTCACAGAGAAAGAGAGTCATGTGAGTTTGAGACGGCACAATGGTGAGTAAATGAGAGAATTTTCACTTTTGGGTGAATTATTCCCTAAAGTCAATAAAACTGTTGATAAAGTTAATTAAACTTTATTTATAAAA
>NC_068283.1:43469399-43491899 GCF_025860055.1 Xyrauchen texanus | reverse complement strand
AATATTTACACACACAAAAACTCACACAAACAAACACTTACACACACAAACACACAAAAAGACACACAAAAACTCACACTTACACACACACAAACACACAAAACACACACACAAACTCACACAAACAAACACTTACACACACAAACACACAAAAACTCACACAAACAAACACTTACACACACAAACACACAAAAACTCACACAAACAATCACTTACACAAACCCACAAAAACACACACACACACACTACACCGACACACACAAACTCACACAAAACACACACACAAATTCACACACAAAAACACACACACACTAACAAACACTTACACACACAAACACACAAAAACTCACACAAACAAACACTTACACACACAAACACACAAAAACACACACACACACTACACAGACACATACAAACTCACACAAACACTTAAACACACAAACACACAAAAACTCACACAAACAAACACTTACACAAAAACACACACACAAACTCACACACAAAAACACACACACTACACCGACACACAAAAACTCACACAAACACTTACACACACAAACACACAAAAACTCACACAAACAAACACTTACACACTCAAAAACACACAAACTCACAAAAACAAACACTTACACAAACCCACAAAAACACACACACACACACTACACCGACACACACAAACTCACACAAAACACACACACAAATTCACACACAAAAACACACACACACACACTAACAAACACTTACACACACAAACACACAAAAACTCACACAAACAAACACTTACACACACAAACACACAAAAACACACACCAAAACTCACACAAACAAACACTTACACACACAAACACACACAAACTCACAAAAACAAACACTTACACACACACAAACACACAAAACACACACACACTACACAGACACACACAAACTCACACAAACACTTACACACACAAACACACAAAAACTCACACAAACAAACACTTACACACACAAAAACACACACACACACACTACACAGACACATACAAACTCACACAAACACTTACACACACAAACACACAAAAACTCACACAAACAAACACTTACACACACAAAAACACACACACACTACACAGACACATACAAACTCACACAAACACTTAAACACACAAACACACAAAAACTCACACAAACAAACACTTACACAAACACAAAAACACACACACAAACTCACACACAAAAACACACACACTACACCGACACACACAAACTCACACAAACACTTACACACACAAACACACAAAAACTCACACAAACAAACACTTACACACTCAAAAACACACAAACTCACACACAAAAACACACACACACACACACTATACCGACACACACAAACAAACACTTACACACACAAACACACAAAAACACACATATAAACTCACACAAACACTTACACACACACAAAACACACACACAAACAAACTCACAAACAAACACACACACACACAAACTCACACACACACACACAAAACACACACACAAACTCACACACAAACAAACAGACACACACATACACACACACACAAAAACTCACACACACACACACACACACACAAACAAACACACACACAAAAACACACACACACAAACAAACACACACACACACACAAAAACTCACACAAACACTTACACACACAAATACACAAAACACACACACAAACAAACTCACACACAAACAAACACACACAAACTCACACAAACACACAAAACACACACACAAAAACTCACACAAAGAAGCACAAACAAACACACAGAAAAACACACACAAACAAACATACAAAGATACACATACACACACACACAAACACATAAAAACATACACACACAAACACAAACACACACAAACACACACATACAAAAAAACACACAAACAAACACACACACACACACACACACACACACAAACACATAAAACTTACACACACACACACACACACACACACACACACACACACACACACACACACACACACACACATACACATACACATACACACACACACACACACACACACACACACACACACACACACACACACACACACATACACACACACACACACACACACACACACACAGAGAAGATGATCGATACGTTACCCCAATCATTAAATGAATATGTGAAGTTCACAACTGTCCAGAGTAACTGCAGAAACCCGATCAAACATCCCCATCCCACAGAATCTGGACATGGAGAAACAATATATGACCTTTATATCATCAAACAGTCTTTAAAGTGACTTTATAAACCTGAACTTTATAATGCACTGAACTGTAAACTGAAGTTATATGAAGACTGTTGAAATTCATATACAGAGTTTATAAAATCATTATTGTACCCGTTTCATTTGCGAGTGCTGTGATGCAGAAATAGATCATTACTGCATTCATTAATGACATAAACACGAGCCACACTGATCTTCTGACCAAAGGTGAACCTGAAACACATGAAACAATATTTTCATTCATTTTATTTTCTATATGAACATTAATAATCAGGATTATAAGTGACACACTTTTCCTTCATAGATCCTCAATTCATGATGACTGACAGAGACTCAAACATTTGTGGGTAATAAATGAATCATAATATGCATTTATAATGATCAGATCATTATTCAAACACTTACAGCCCATTCGATCCCCACATGTGACATTCCAGTTATATCTTGTCGCTGTTGTCAACACGGGCAAAACTGCAACAATGAAGAATCCTAAAAACAGGAGAGTAATTATATTAATATACTGTCAGACAAATCAACACATATCTAATGAGATGTAAATAATAAACAAATACTAATTAATTTTGGAGCACAATGTGTGATCAGGTGATTTAATGAGATTCATAAATAATATTCACAGTAACATTTACTCAACAGTTCTGTCTGTGACACTTTAATTATATTATAATCATTTTTAACAAAGAACATGAGGGTGATTTATTTCTTTAATGAAGCTAAAAGCATTTAATTGATGAAGTGTTGAGAGCGCAACATTCATATAATCAACAGATGTAAAAATATTTAGAAATGTTAAACTCTAATCGCTTTAAATGAACGACTTCATATATATTGATCAAAAATCCATTTTGAAAGGTTTGTTTTATATAGAATACTACATAGTGTGTGTGTGTGTGAGTGTGTGTGTGTGTGTGTGTGTGTGTGTGTGTGTGTATATGGTCTGTTCTAATACTCGATTCTGATTGGCTGGATTCGCACAGGTTGTTCCGGTCAGATATTAATGAGCTGTTTGTAACCATAGCAACATAACATTACAGAGCAAGCAGAGTGGACAAATTGTGATGTCATTAATTCAGTTAATCGTGCAGCCTTGATGGACACAAACACTTAGCTGATGATTACATCATTTATTACGTAAGACGTCAAATTTACACGTCATTGGTGTAAAGTGCTCCGGCAATTATTTACAGGTGCAGAACCATTTTTATTTTATTATTACTGAACGAATTATTTAACAATTAACATTTTACTAACTAATCATTTAGCGTTCACTAATTGAACTTGTCAGACATTCAGACAGTGGGGGATTTATATTTATTTATTATGTTTTGTAATTAAACTAGATTATTTCTCAATGCTCTTGTATCGCTGTATGATGATTTTCTAAACAGGCAGCATGTATGTTAACTGAGGTTGAGATGGTCACAACACATCCCAGCAACATGTATGTAATTAGATTTACAGAACATCCGTGAGCACATACATCATCTGCAGGTCAGTCATGTTACTGGATACACAGAGTGGCGCAAGAACACCGAGACAAATGAGACATCACTCACGATGGAGCTGATGTTTTTGTGTCACCAGATGTGGAAGAATGTCGCTAAAGCAGATTACAAAAGTCGCTAAAATGGTCGCTAGTTGCTTGATTGCTCTTTTACTCGCTAAGGGGGTTTGCACGTTGTTATCGCGTTGTCTACGTGTTAATTTTTCACGCGTTGTTTACGTGTTGTTAACGCGTTGATAACGAGTTGATTTTAGGGATGGGCGTATCGATCCTGTGGTATCGATAGATCGATATACTCACGCTACTCATTTGGCATCGATTTCCTTAAAAAAAATATCGATATAAACTAAAAAATTATAATTCGGGGTGTATGTATCACTTTCAGCTGTTTTAGATTACTTCCTTAAATTACTATGTGCCGGGCCCATGTCACGTGACAGGAGACGAGCGAATGAGCGACACAGCCGACGATTGCACACACACACACACACACACACACACACACACACACACACACACACACACACACAGACAGTCCAGCACGAAAGCGGGAGGCGGAGGCGGAGGCGGAGGGAAAGAAGAGTATGATATGGCATACAAAAAACGAAGCGTGGTGTGGTGTTATTTTTCACCAGTCGATAAACTCACGGCAAGGTGCCAAGTGTGTGATAAAGTTTCCCACAGCAGCAACACAAGTAATTTATTCAAACATCTAAAGACGACGCACCCCGAGTGCCACAGTGAGCTTGAAAAAAGACAGGCTGCTGTGAAAGTCCAGTGTCCTGCACCACCCGCAGTCCGGCAGAAGACCCTGCACGAGAGTCTGCAAAATATTCAAGTGTATCCAAGTACAGACTTGACAGTGGAGTGATTAAGTGTATAAATACCGGTATTACGATCACAATCTAATTTTAACGGACACTTCAGGTGAAGGGGATATAGCCTACTCCCGTTATATCCAGTAACGTTATATCCAGTAACGTTATATCCAGTAACGTTACTGTCCAGTTGTTGATTAGCCTAGTTAAAACAGGCCTTGGGTTTTAGTAATGTTTACTGAATGTTTTGTTAAAGTAATTATCCGAAATTCTAATAATTTCCACACCTAAAGGGGAATTTATTGAACTTGAATTGCTGGCTCAGAGTATTTAAACAAGATAAGAAAATATGAGATACAATTTTGGGGATTTTTCATCTTTGCATGACAGTTTTATTTTTTCCATTGAAAAGAAAATATTAAAAACTATGATGTTGGGATATTGGTTTTAATCTGTAACATGATTTTGTACATTGGGAAAATATAATTTCATATTTCATTAATTATATCACAAACTTCTGCAGCTTCTTGCGATTCAGATATGACAGTTAATTGGAAAGTGACGTGAAAACTTTATCCTTTTCAGGTGAGTCTCAAAGAGCATGTGATATCACAATGGGCCTGGCCAAAATGATTGTGAAGGACTTGCAACCCATTTCAATGGTAGAGGATCAAGGTTTCTGGTATTTTATGAAGGTGGTGGATCCCCGATACCAGATCCCTTGTCGGAAATCCATGATGACAGGTGAAATTCCCAAACTGTACGAGCAAGCACAAAAAACAGTGAAGGACTCCATACAATCAGCAAGCAGTCTGGTTTTAACAACCGACATGTGGACTGCAAGAACCACCGAAGCTTATTTGACTCTGTCAGGACATTTTATTGACAAGGACTGGAAGATGCTGTCTTGCAATCTTACAACAATCCATGTAGCTGTGCAGCACACAGCAGACAATATATCTGAACTCCTCACAAAAATAACTGATGAATGGGGCATCACCAGTAAGGTTCATGCAGTTGTTACAGACAATGGAGCCAATATGGTCTCTGCTGTGCGTAAAACTGGTTGGAAACATATTCCTTGTTTCTCTCACACACTTAACCTCATTGTGAAGGACTCCATTAAGGCTGACACAAGTCTTGAGTCCAGCTTGGAGAAATGCAGTGCTATTGTTCGGTTCTTCCACCACAGCACCAGAGTGACTGACAAACTAACAGAAGTACAAAATCAGTTGAACTTGCCACAGCATAAACTAATCCAAGCAGTGGATACTAGATGGAACTCGGTGTTGTACATGATTGACAGACTGTATGAACAACGACAAGCCATCACAACTGCACTTTGTCTTCTTGGGAGAAACAACATGTGCCTAAGTGATGGAGAATGGTCCCACATCAGGCAGGCCATTGATGTCCTCAGGCCTTTTGAAGAGGCCACTAAGGAGGTTTCAGCAGAGCAGTATGTGACAATTTCCAAAGTCATACCTCTGGTCTCTCTTCTCCAGCAAGCAACCACATCTGCTGGGCAGAGTAACGGTCTGGCTTCACAACTTGAAGCACAATGCAGCTGACGGTTCCAAAACATTGAACGCAACCACACTATTGCAGTCAGCACCTTTTTGGACATTCGCTTCAGAAACATTGTGTTCTGTGATTCTGCAAATGTGGAAATGATTAAATCACGGATCATCACAGAGATGCAAGCCATGGCTTGTGCTGAAACACAGTCAACCAGACATGAAGCCGCTGCGACTGCATCAGCTGTGACACAAGTGACACAAGGGTCACCTGCTGAGTGTTCATCATCCAAGGGATTATGGCGGGAGTTTGACAGTCGGGTTGTGGCTTTTCAGAGCAAACGCACAGCAAACACAGATGCATATATTGAAATGAGAAGATACATGGAGGAAAAGGTGATCCCAAGGAGTGAGGACCCTTTGATTTGGTGGAAAAAAAATGAAACCACATTTCCCCTGCTGAACAAAGTTGTGAAAAAATACCTCGGAACTGTTGCAACGTCTGTTCCAGCAGAGACTCTTCTCTAAGGCCGGAGGAATAATCAGCCAGAGGCGTAATCGTCTTAAAGCAAAAAATGTGAATATGCTACTTTTTCTGAACACCAATCTGAAGCTTCAGTAAAGTGTGACGACATATCTCGAGTGCACTAAAGGCGTGACAGTTTTCTAGTTCATTTTTCCAAGTTCATTTTCTCAGGGAACAACTGTCTTTGTTATGCAGGTTTATAGGATAAGTAAATCCTAGTTTATTATGATCTTTATGACGTCTTGTTTTTGCTTCAGTGAAGTGTTACATGTTTACTTCTACAAAAGAGGCTCGAAACATAAAATTGTTTTGATGTATTAGTTTTTTTTTTTTTTTTTCTTTTAGCTTTTTCTACCAAGATTGGTCTTTTTTCTTTTTGAGAAATAAGAAAAGTGGAAATGTGTATTATTCATATTTAATTTAATTTATTTATTTCATATTTATGTTATTTAAATTTTTATTTTATTATGTATTGACCATAATACATTTTGTTTAAATGGTCTGTATTTGTCTTGTGATTTGTCTTAAATTTAATAATATTTTTACTGACAAAAATTGCCAATAAGAAATGAATGGTATCGGTATCGATGAAAATGCAAGAAAAAGTATCGGTATCATATCGAATCCTAAAAGTGTGGTATCGCCCATCCCTAGTTGATTTCATGTGATTCTGAGCCATTTGGCCACTTGTCCAGTTTGAGGGGTGAGTGTTGCACTTTTCCATTGGCTGCTGAGTTGTAGGGTTAAACCATTTCTGTAAGCCTGGGGGGTTTGCCTGCCACTATTTAACATACTAAGATCCTCTTATTTCTTGGTCCTTTTCTTTTGTGTGTAGCCTATACAAATGTAATATTTGGATTGCAGTTTTACGACTTACAATAAATTATTATTATTATTTTCATCCAGATAAATTGCCCCTTTTGCTCCTTTACTGCCTATTTTGGTAAACAAACACATTAGAGGAAATTCATGCTTTTTACACCATTCAGCAACTTTAGTTTTATATCTTAAAAAACATTAACAGATGTGCGGGGAAAAACTAACAGCAGTGGTACTCATTTAATGTTGGTGTAAGATACAGACCATTGTAATAAATACTGTATATGTCTTTTGAAAACAACATGAAACTTTTTCAGCATTTTAATTTAATGTAGGGCTTTGACCAGCAGAGGGCACATTGTGACTAATTATGGGGCTTGTTAAAACTTAAACGGACCTCTTTTTGTTTAGACATTAAGCACTCAGACATATGTACACATGTGATATTACCCATTTTGATGAAATGTACAGGCTTCCAAAGACTGTCAGGATTACAATGAAAGTTTGTAATTAGGTCAGATAGTAACTGATTTGACTGTCCTGACAGCAGATGTACACTAGTGTGCCAAACTCCTAGGTCATCCTTAAAATTCTTATTAAAGCCTAAAACCTGAGAAGTGTTTAGCCAGTTTATTATTCCCATCTTTTAGAGGAGCTAAAATATTCTGTTTAGGACCTGTCTTAATGTTAGGCCTGCACCAGCTTGTTGCATAAGTTAGGACCTCTTCTATAGACAAAGAGGGGAAGATCATTAAAATGCTGGGTATGCTAATGCTAATGCCGGATCAGAGGCCAAAATAGTCCAGTGTTTAAGAATAGTGTTCTGACAGAGTAACTTTTACCCTATTTGACACTTTTTTGTAAAAGATCAAACTAGAATTTAAATGCACCTTGGTAAGCCTCATCAACACACTGTAAAGAGGAGGCTCTGTCCCAAAAGCTTTATTTTTCATTGCAGCAGCTTTATCAATTAGTTCCTCATTAGAATGACATCTGAGCTCTTGGGTAAACCATATTCCAGAGCTCGATGAGCAATGCTGGCTAGGCAGATTGTAGTGTTATCTGTTTATGCCACTGCATAATTCGATCCACATATCCAAAAAAGACGAACGTTTATGATCATATTCAACTGAGAACGTAAGGTCAGGAGGTGTCTATTAGTGTTAAAAACATAACTGTGTAAAATAGTTATCCCATGAAACAGCTGCCATTTGTGCCATTAAGGCACAAAAAATGTCCCAAAGTGTGTTTCCAAAGCTTAAAGTTATTAAATGATGTGTTCTTGTTAACATGATATATGATAAAATACTATTCTTAAAGAGTAACATACTATATTTAATCATTTTTCATTAGTACATTGCCAATTTCACATGTCCGTGTTGACCAACATGACACTTGCATCTAAAATATCACCAAATAAGTTATACATTTTTTTCAAACATTTATAATTTTCAGGATTTTATGTGTGTCCCTGTATATATAAGCTATATTTATTTAAAATAAATCGTATTTTTTGGTAAATATTTTATGATTTGTGTGCGTCCCTCAGTTTGACTTACCACCGTCACACTAACTTGTTTTATCTATAAATAATGTACTGTTACTTTAAATGACATCACAGAGTGGAAATGACATCATTTGAGTCTTGTAGCCACCATGAACAAAAGCAGGCAAGTACTGACATTCTTTTACTTTGTTTATTTGTTGCTTTTTCATGTTAGGCAGTGTCCTCAAGCTCAAACCAACCAACAGTTTGGCTTTGACCATCAGAGGAAAATAAAGTACCACATGTCTAAATGCAAATTAATTAAAGGTTCAACATTAACTGTTTTCTCTTTCTGTAGTTGTTCATATTTCAGGTTGCAATGTCGTGAGGGACAGATGCAAAAGAATTCTGATCCCCGGCCTCAAGCCAGGACATCAATTTGGCCACGCTGGAGATGGGTGCGAAAGCAAATCTAACAGACCATTCACACCTCACAGCTGTACAAAAACAAAAAATAGCTGTACTGCCTCCGGTTTAGCACCGGAACCAAAAATTATGCAACACCAATTGCTCTAGATCAGGTTCCACCCATCTCCTAAACATACAGAGCACACACTTTTATTACGACACATCATGGAACAAAATAATGGCCGAGATTCTGAAGATACTAATCCACTGAAGATCTGGCCCACCTCTCACATACACATAGCCTCTCACACATAGGACATTACAAACCTGTTTCCATAAAACAGGCACTATTTACAACTTTCCTTTTAAATACTGTAATATACATGGGACATGTGCATGGCTACAGTCACACATCGATGATTTAATTACTAATTGCAAGCAACAAAATTTCAATCATTTCCACCTACATATAAATCAAACCAATTGATTGTTGTTGGAATGGTTTCCAATGCATTGCTAATAACAATGTAAAAATAAAAGAAGTTGACGATATGAAATGCAGACGCTTCTATCGATCACTACACATTTTGAAAATAAGCATATATCATCGATTGTGACTTAGCCACCAAATCACACATATTAGATAATTTTGAATTAACACTGTTATTATTATATATGTCTGTAACTGTGATTCTACTATCATAGCATTATTATTATAACTATATGTTTAATGATGCCTGCCACTGATGAAAATACTAGTTATACTGACTTTGTGGTATGTTTCCTTTAATTTAGTATCCACTGTAATGGATGATACATGTTCTAATTGCCTTGAACTCTGTGCCACCTTTCCTTTAATTAATTCAGATTAATTAGTCCCCTTTGCATTTTTAAAGACACACTTGAGACCTGGATTACCACTCGCGCTGGTGACATTGATTCATTGTTTGTCTTTTCATCATGTATTACTCAACCTTTTCTTGTGTCAGTTAAGTTCTTCAGAGTTTCATCTTTACACGGTCATTTAAGAAGATGTTCAGGTGTTTATGCATTGCCAGGAGAACTCCTTCACCTAATTGAGGTCTGCCCAGAAGACCACCACTGGAGGTGGCAGAGAATTCTTCAAAGAGTCAGATCATCATCAAAGGGAAGGTGCAATGTTTCTCCATGATGAAATGACATGTCCACTGAACAAGCCACAAATGCCTTGATGGACTCTATGAACTGAACGCATGTGCTAACCTCAACCAGACACAGTGTTGCGACTTGCCTCATCAGATCCATACGGACATCAACCGACATGGCACTGGCTCTCAGCCCTTCGCAACTGCACACTCTTCTGCGACTGAGATAAAAATAGAAACTAAGACACAATGACCCCACAGGGACTCTTCTGGAATTGTCCCCGGGGGTCAAGCGGAGGAAACTGTAAGGCTGACATCAAGAGGTCATAAAAGTAAAAGAACTCTGCGAGAACCAAGTCATAAAAACTCTCACACAGAAGAACATCTTCACCTGAGTCAACACATCCTACTGAGCAAGGACAATAAAACACAAATCTCACATCTGACCTCTACCTAACCTCAGGCCAATTTAGGCACAAACATCTGCCCCCCTCCTCATCTACATGCAACAAAATATAATATCTGATGTATACAAATAATCTAACTAGTGTAACATGTTTGGTATCATTTAAAATGTCTCAGTGCGTCTGGTATAGTGTCTTATTCCCAGGTTTGTAAACTTAATGACAGCAAAGTTATAAGGTCTTTGCCAAATGCTTTATAATTCTGGAGGTCTGTCTCCATCCCTGCTTGTATGTTAATGAAGTATGTCCCCAGGACTTCCAAACCTAACCACTCCCAAAATCCCCTTTGTCCATGGTTTGGGTATTTAAGGAAAGGCGACACATTGCTCAGGGCTCTCTGTAATCAGACGAACCCAAACAGTTTACTGTTTGTAATTTATTTCAGGTCATAGCAATTCGAATTTCTTATGTTTTGATAAAATGTCTAACTTTGACTTATCAATGTCTAATTGGAATTGATGAATTGATTATGTTACCTGATCAATAAATTGTCAACATTTGATTTATTCTGACTGACTCTGACATTGTGTTTCCCAAACAGATTAAACGATTCGTATGTTACCGCAAGTCTGCGTCAGATTAGTGACGACTAATATTTGGCATCGATTCAAGTGTACTTGGTTTGCAAAGACAAAAAGGGAATTTCCGTTTAGAACAGCAAACGCTGCTTGACCAATCTAAATCCGGGTGTCTTACCTCTGTTTTAATTTGATGTTTCTCCAGATAAGTGTACGCGGGAAACCACGCATCGCCAATCCAAAGCTATTACAAGAGAAGTTATGTTGGTCAACTTACATCTGTAATAGTGGCCGTGACCTCTACTGAAGAAAACGTTAAGTTACATTCAAGTGTGTGCAATTCCATGGGGCTATACTGAAGTATATTTGATTGTGTATACGTGAACGTGACCGATCTCAGGTATATAGCAATTACCTCTGTTTGATGATCCAATACTGGCCGCTTGTGATCGTGAGACCCGCGGTGTAGAGAAAACACGCGAGGACCTCAAAGCGACATAGTTTCTTAATCTAAACGGGTAAAATATAATTAAAGGAGTTAAAAGAATAATCAAACATTCGCTCACTTTTAATGATGCTCAGATTGTAGCGGATTGACTGGGGTTTTCTTCTGGGTGCCAACTTATAAGTAAATTATAAGTACATTTTTATCTTAAAGTCAATCATACAAAGGTTCCAACTGAATTTTTTTTTACAGATGAACCATGTTGAACATAAGTCAATAATATTACAGATAACAATAATCCAATTTGCATTGCATGAATTTCTTTATAGTCATTTCACTCTCCTACTACATAAAAAAAAATAATTCATAAACAAAAAAAAACAAAATATATAAATTCCTAGTGGATTCAGTTCAATTTCTCTAATACAGTTTTCTAGAGGTACCTCTCCTACACTTGATTAATTCATACAATTGACCGTTGATCGGAACCATTAACAATATAATTGGAATAATACATTTGTTGCTCACAATACAATATTAAGCCATCAAGGATTTATAACAGAAGTTCAACACACATTGATTCAATCTACACACTTCGAACATTCATGATTCAATGATTCACTTCAAACTCTTCATGATTCATTCAACAGTTCAAATTCTCAGAATCTCTCACTGTCCAACAATTCAAAAGTCTCAGTTCAAAGATTCAATATTAGTTCAATGATTCAGTGACTCAATTTAAATGCTCAGGATATCTCACTGTTCAATGATTAAATGACTCACTTCAAACACTCCTCAGCAACGGAACAAGCAAAGATCCTCAGAAAAGAAAAATAAACAGTGAAATACTTGTTGGAAGTTCGGTCTGCACCAGAATTCAGCGGTAATGGAAAACCGGAATTTCACTTCTCATCAGCCATTTAGTTGTCATCTCTCGTCTCGACGCCAGTATTGTTCCGTAGCGAACTGCCAACCGTAGCTACCTGAATCTGGCTCAATCACTGTGTTTAAACTTCCAGTATTAATCAAATTTTCACCTCTAACCTCCAAGATCAGACAAAAATGGCGTAATAGGTTGGTGAGTAGCGTATATTCTCTCTCTAGCTACTTCCTTTCCATTTTGTTTCTTTACTTTTATACTCGCGATTCTCTATGACAACATCGCCCTCCTGTGGACATCAGCACCATTTTTGGTGACAACTTCCAGTTCGTCACACTCCCTTCCTCTTCTAAAAACTGAATCATTGTTTAAGGTCACTATCTGAGAATCCAAAGAATTCTTCATCATCATTCTCTTCCTTGAAAATTTCCAGACAATGGCGATGCTGAATCTCCTCCAGTTGTTGAGCGGTAGGATAACAGGCTTTTAGTTGTGAGATGTGTGTAACTCGCAAATTTTCTCCTGTTTCTTCCTGTACTATCTGATAGTTTAAAGGGCCCACCCTACGGACAATTCGGTAGGGACCCTGCCATTTTGGGGCAAGTTTAGCGGAAAATTTTGTTATTGCTTTTGAAAGAGGGTGTGAACGCATCCAAACTCTGTCATTCGTTCTGAATGATAGTTCTCTTCTTTTACTGTCATAATTTCGCTTTTGTCTAAGACGAGCTCGATGGAGATTCTTTGTAACAAGATCTTTTAGTTCTTGAAGTTGAGCAACATTGCTGTATGTTAAAGAATCTGGCGAAACGTCCCGAGGCTGTAATACCATATCTAATGGACCTCGGAGAGGTCTGTTGAGATTTAACTCTGCCGGTGTCACTCCCGTAGATTCTTGTACAGCTGAGTTCAGGGCAAAACGAAATTCATGAAGATGTTGATCCCAATTATGATGTTGTGAACCTACATAGGCAGCTACCATAGTCTTCAGGGTACGATTTACTCTTTCTGTGAAATTTGTTTGCGGGTGGTAGGCCGTAGTGAATTTCTGCGTTAAATTCCATCCTTTACAGGTCTCAGAAAATGTTTCAGACACAAACTGCGGTCCTTGATCTGACAACACATATTCTGGTACTCCCCAACGAGTAATGATTTCCTTGACCATCAGTTTAGATACACTTTCAGCAGTTGCTTTTCGTAAAGAGAAAATTTCCACCCATTTGGAATAATAATCTACAAAAACTAGTAAATAAGAATTCTGCTGAGAACTTTTTGGAAAGGGGCCCATGAGGTCTACCCCCAGCATCTCCCATGGTCTCGTTGCTTGAGTTTGCTGCAGTTTACCTGCTGGCTTTTTACATTCTGGTTTATAGCGTTGACAGATTTGACAGTTTGTCACATAGGTTTTAACATCCAGACTCATCTTTGGCCAGTATACCAGAGTTTGTAACCTCCTATACGTCTTATATCTTCCTAGATGTCCCGAAAGAGGATCGTCATGGAAGAAATTCATCAGTCTGGATCGCAAGGGTCCGGGAATCCATACTTGATAAAGAGAACGATGGGGAAGTTGGACTACTCGGTAAACTTTATCCTCAATAATAGTTAATTTTGTAGAGGAGTTTACCATTTTCTCCCCATCTTCCAAAATGCTTTGGTATATTTCTTGTACTTCTTTATCTTCTTGTTGAGATCTCCATAATTCCTCATCTGTAAAGGGAAACACAAGTGCAGGAGTCTCTTGTTTATTTGCCCTAAACACAGTAGCACAGGTGGACATGCTAGACTGATCGGATGGAATTCTGGACAAGGCATCGGGAACTACATTGTATTTTCCTTTCCTATACTCCACCGCAAAAGTGAACTCTTGCAGTCGTAAAGCCCATCTCATGAGTCTGGTACTGGGTTTATTTGTCTTAAATACCCATTTCAGAGAGGAATGATCAGTTACAACGGTAAAGTAATGTCCCTCCAAGTAGTATCGCCACTTCTCCAGGGCCCAGACTACGGCAAGGCACTCCTGTTCAGTTGTAGAATAATTCTGTTCAGCCTTATTCAAGGTACGGCTTGCATAGGCAAGAATTTCTTCATTTCCAGGACTTCTTTGTTGACAAAGGATTGCTCCTAGCCCAATACCACTGGCGTCTGTATAGACCACAAAAGGTAAGTTAAAGTCAGGATGTCCTAATATAGGAGATTCCATCAGATAACGTTTAAGGGTATCAAATGCATCTTGACATTCTTCAGACCATTTGAATCGTACTCCTTTTCGTTTCAGGGCTGTCAGAGGTTCAGCAATTTGTGAAAAATTAGGCACAAACCGGTGGTACCAGCCCGCCATGCCAAGAAAACGTTGGAGAGCTTTCAAATTAGTAGGGATTGGGAAGTCACGAATGGCTTGAGTCTTCTCAGAGTCAACTTGTATCCCATCTGCAGACACAATATGTCCAAGAAATTTTAACCTGTTCTGGAAGAATTTGCTTTTCTTCATGTTCACTGTAAGTCCTGCCTCTCTCAACTTGTCCATCACCAGTTGTAAGTCTTGGAAATGTTGGTCTTTGTTAGGTGAGAACACAATTATGTCATCCAAATACACCAAACAAATTGTTCGTCTAAGTTCTCCTAAGGCTATTTCCATTAACCGTTGAAATGTGGCTGGAGCATTTCTAAGGCCAAACGGCATAGTCTTAAAATGAAATAGGCCTAAGGCACATACAAAGGCAGTCTTGTCTTGACTGACTGAATCCATCTGAACCTGCCAGTAACCACTGTTCAAATCAAGTGAGGTGAATATATTAGCACCAACTAAAGAGTCCAGAATTTCTTGAATAGTAGGTATTGGATAAGCATCGCTCTGGGTAATAGCATTGAGTTTTCGGTAGTCTACACAAAAGCGTACTCCTCCTGTCTTTTTTGGAACAAGAACCACAGGTGAAGCCCAAGCTGATGAGGAGGGTTCAATAACTCCAACAGCTAACATTTCCTCTATAAGTTCTTTCATGATTTTCATTTTGGAGGGAGAAACTCGATAAGGTTTACTTTTCACAGGTACATCCTCTGTAAGAAAAATCTGATGATTTAATAGCTTAGTGTGACCGAGTTTATTACTACACACCTCAGAGTTTTGTTGCAGTTGTTCCAACAATATCAGCTTTTCCTTTGTTTCCAACTGAGCATGTTGGACTGCTTTTTCTACCAAATCTGCCAGTTCACCCTCAAAGCTTGGCATGGCTAGAGTCGGTGGAACAGCTGTAAATAATGCAACTGGACGTTCAAGTCCCCAGTCATTCAAATTCTGGAAACCACCATTAAAAAGAAATTTTTGTTTCTCATCAGGTTTGAACCAGTAGGTGTTGGTCGTTACATCAATCTGTAATCCACTGGAAAATAGAAAATCAAGACCCAATACTACTGGAAAAACTAGCATCTCTTCAGACATAATTACCACAGGTAATACCCAATTGCGATTATTTACCTGGACTTCTATCTCAGTCCATCCCAGGGGTTGTTTAGCTTCACCATCAGCTAAATATAATGGTCCTTCTTCCCAATTCTGTAACTCCTCTCCAGGCAACTGCACATCAGTCCAGAGTTTTTCGGAAAGAAGCGTGAAAGAGCATCCTGTGTCTACAATAGCATTTCCTTTCCATTGGCGAACCATTAGCGAAACCATCAATTGATGTGGGCTAATGTTACCTGTAGCTAGTAAGGGAACTCTGTCTCTTTTATTTTTAACAACAGTTTGATCTTTTGTCTTAACATTATCCTGCTGGATTAACGCATTTACTGTGGGATGGGACTGATGACCAGAAGTATTAGCAATACTGGATGAATTACTACTTCGCAAAGTATCCTTAGTCTTGTTTAGAGGATATTGACGACAAGATGCTGGCGAATGTGCTCCTTTACATTTCCAACAAAACATTTGAGTGACCCTCTCTTGATCCTTTTTCCCTTGAGTCTGGTGATTCTGACTTTCTGTCTTAATGATGACTTTGTTAGAGAAACCTTTACGCTGTTCATATTGCTGTTGATTTTGCTTATCTTTCTCCAACTGTTGTCCCAGACGAACTAATTCGTCCACAGTGGACACTCTACCTCGTAATTCACTGGCAATACTAGGATTTATATTTTTTAGTATGAGTTTAATTACCTCTCCATCTGTAATTTCCGGTTTCCAACGCCTACATAAGGAATGATACATATACGCAAAATCTCTTATGCTTTCATTTTCTCCTTGAACTCGGTTACGGATTCTCTCTGCCAATTCATCAACATAATCTTCTGACAAGAAAGCTGATAGGAAATTGGTCTGAAATTCAGACCACATAGAAATAGAACCTCTTGCTACATCCCACCAATCACGGGCAGTACCGTGTAACACATTTCGCAGAGTGGCAGTCAACTCCTCATTTGAAAGTGGGTTCAAGGCTAAATAATCATGACATTTCTCAATGTACGTCAATGGATCTGGATCATCTTCTTTTCTACCAAATGTAGGAAACTCCAACTTAATAGGTACCCTTCCACTAAGGCGAGCTTATATCCCCACCAGACATAAGTAAGTCTGTGGGTCCCAGTGAACCTTGATCGGGGATACCTTGCTGTATCAGTAGATTGTAATGGATAATGTACACTTGTAACATCAACTGAAGCTGCCACAGGATGGATCTGAGAAAGAACTCTAACTGGTGAAGTGCCATAAGTAATAGTAGATGGTTGTGTGATAGGAATCACTGATGTATAATTACTACCATCTTGTTTAAGTGAGACCAATTCCTGAGAAAATATTTTAATCTGCTGATTTTGTGAAAGACATTCTGATTGTAGCTTCTCAATGGCAGTTTGAAGAGGTTTTATGATAGCTTCTATGTCCTTTTTAACTTGATTTTCTAAACGTTCCAACCGCCAACTTATACTAGCTGAACTTTGAGTCCGATGATAATCAAACTGTTGATTTAAAGTCTGAAGGAAATTTTTCTGCCCTTCTTGATTCAAACGGTTTAAATCTTGATGTAAAGTGTTTATAGTATTTATAAGCTCAGTTTTAAGTTGTTGTTGGTCATTTTTAATACCTCTAATTTCTTGAGCAATCAACTGTTGAGTGATTACTGATTTCTCCACATCAGAATCCTGTATATACCCAATTTCATGTTTGGGCAGATCAACAAAACTTGGTATCAAAGTAGGCGTAGATAGAGAATCAAAACACAAGTTCATATCTATTAAAGAATATGATGTTGCATTTGGCAACAGGGGAGGAGATTCAGAAGAAAGACCATATCTCTGTGGAGAAGCCATATCTTCTGAAGAGAATAATCTTACAGGTGGTGGTTTCTTGAATAACACCTCTATGCAAAACTGAAGTCACACATTTTTTTTTTTTTTTTTTTTTTTTGAGAAAAAACAAAACAAAAAAATCAAACCACTGTTACCTGATTTTTATCCAAATTCATATATCAATTTTAAATTGTCCCTTTTCGGTGCCATTTTTATGTAGCGGATTGACTGGGGTTTTCTTCTGGGTGCCAACTTATAAGTAAATTATAAGTACATTTTTATCTTAAAGTCAATCATACAAAGGTTCCAACTGAATTTTTTTTACAGATGAACCATGTTGAACATAAGTCAATAATATTACAGATAACAATAATCCAATTTGCATTGCATGAATTTCTTTATAGTCATTTCACTCTCCTACTACATAAAAAAAAATAATTCATAAACAAAAAAAACAAAATATATAAATTCCTAGTGGATTCAGTTCAATTTCTCTAATACAGTTTTCTAGAGGTACCTCTCCTACACTTGATTAATTCATACAATTGACCGTTGATCGGAACCATTAACAATATAATTGGAATAATACATTTGTTGCTCACAATACAATATTAAGCCATCAAGGATTTATAACAGAAGTTCAACACACATTGATTCAATCTACACACTTCGAACATTCATGATTCAATGATTCACTTCAAACTCTTCATGATTCATTCAACAGTTCAAATTCTCAGAATCTCTCACTGTCCAACAATTCAAAAGTCTCAGTTCAAAGATTCAATATTAGTTCAATGATTCAGTGACTCAATTTAAATGCTCAGGATATCTCACTGTTCAATGATTAAATGACTCACTTCAAACGCTCATGATTAATTCAACCGTTCAAATTCTCAGAATCTCTCACTGTCCAACAATTCAAAAGTCTCAGTTCAAAGATTCAATATCTTAGTTCAATGATTCAGTGACTCTATTTAAATGCTCAGGATATCTCACTGTTCAATGATTAAATGACTCACTTCAAACACTCCTCAGCAACGGAACAAGCAAAGATCCTCAGAAAAGAAAAATAAACAGTGAAATACTTGTTGGAAGTTCGGTCTGCACCAGAATTCAGCGGTAATGGAAAACCGGAATTTCACTTCTCATCAGCCATTTAGTTGTCATCTCTCGTCTCGACGCCAGTATTGTTCCGTAGCGAACTGCCAACCGTAGCTACCTGAATCTGGCTCAATCACTGTGTTTAAACTTCCAGTATTAATCAAATTTTCACCTCTAACCTCCAAGATCAGACAAAAATGGCGTAATAGGTTGGTGAGTAGCGTATATTCTCTCTCTAGCTACTTCCTTTCCATTTTGTTTCTTTACTTTTATACTCGCGATTCTCTATGACAACATCGCCCTCCTGTGGACATCAGCACCATTTTTGGTGACAACTTCCAGTTCGTCACAAGATATCATTAAAAACCTTCTTCATTTATGGAGTCAGATGAAATAACGAGATAATACATAAGAGAAAATGTATTTCATTTAATATTGTTGTGTTGCGTACAAAGAAAGACAGTAACGCGCAGAGACCTTCACCTGTATTATTGGAGACCGCCATTGGACCGATAAACGGGCTTACAACAGTGTAAGGTCTAGTGTCCGTGTAAGCATTATTTCTAATTAACTTGTGGTGTCTCTCTCTCAGGACTGCACTCTAATCCAGGGGATAATGAATCCCCTGGGGAAAGGGAGGGTTAGATGCCGTGATGACACCGGTAAACCAAACTTTAAACCAAACTCAACTCAAACTTTATGTCCCTGCCACCTTTTAATTTCTTTGCAGTTCACAGGTGTGTTTTTGTCAATGTAGTTACTAGGTCAGTTGTAGAACACAGGACCTCCTCCAGCTGATAGAGAAGATCTCTTCTCCCCCATCTGTCAGTATGAAATATTTCTGGGCTGCAAGACGAATTGACTAAACTGACAGCAAGTGTCTGATTGCAGGTGGGAGAAACTCTAGGTTTAGAGACAAAAGTGAGTGGAGTTTATTAACTTTACGTCCTATAAATGTAGCTAATGTTACGTAGCATTATTAGTGACTCCTTTTGCTGCTGATGCTGCTATTATTAGTGTAGATGCAAATACATGTTGAACTATGCAACCACACCATGTTCACTCCGCCTTACAGAAATAGATCTGCTCTTTTTTTTTTTTTTTTTTTGGTGTCCTCTAGTGTAGTTATTGTGTTTTGTGGAGTCTTGAAAGTTGATTATTTTGTGATCTTGTTTTTAGCACCATGGACCTTGAGAAACAACATTTTGTTAATGTATGTACTCTGTATATTGATAAATGACAATAAACAAACTTTAACTAGTAGCCAAAGATGTACTGTTAGCTTTCCATTTCAGTATTCAGACCTGAGTCTGCAGCCCAGGGGAGATGTTTGGGGGACACTCTGACCTACACTGTACATTTACTGCCACGCTGACAACTTATTGCTCATATTTTCCTCTGCTCCTCTTGCTTTCATGGTCATTTTCTGCTGCGTGTCACATAGGTGTCCTTTGAAGAATGAGAGTGATCTAGCCAATTGTTGAATGTTACCGTGCTTCGCACAGTGTGCGAGTGAAAATCATTAGGTTTTTTTACATAAAAAAAAGTTAGTTGCACTTTGATAATCGTGCTAAAATTCAGAAGCGGTGACGTGCCGAATAGGGGGAACACTGGTTTATGTTATGTGCACTCCACCAACTGTCTGGCGCTGCACTGCTGCACTTCAGAGTTCTGCCTCTCTTGTTCTGTCCACATTTTAAGTTACCAATTAACATTTTAGGACATCGATTTTGAATAGATTCAGAATCATCCTTCCGCATCGCAATGCATCCAAGTATTGATTTATTTACTTATTTCACCCCCCACCCCCTCTAACCACAGGGGTATTGATAAACATTTATTGTCTCCTGTAGACCGCTGTATGTCCAGTGCACAGAGAGAACTTTGCAGTGGGAGAGCCAGTCAGACAGCTCCCCTGTAACCACTTCTTTCATTCAGAATGGCTGGAAATGGTGAGTCATAACAAAAGAGAGTTGAGCTTTTGTAAAATAAACTCCCAAAACAGATCCTTATAAAGTACTAAATGTCATTATGATATTCACAGTGCTCATTCAGGTATTAGGACCTAAAGGAATTTTGAACATGCTTTGGCTACCTGGTAGAAACATCTATATGGGGTCGACTCAAAATAGGTTAATGACACAGAACAATAAGCTCTTATAAAGAATTTTGCCAGCTTTACCGTTTAGAATTGCCTTAAAGGAATGTCAAATTACAATCAACTATACATTATTAGATGCTAAATGCAGAATTGGATCACCCATGCTGTAGTTGCCCTACTATAGCAGTCACTGAACATTAGCAGTGGGGGATTTTGCTGAGGTATTTTTGACTTGCCAGACAATGGTCAAAGAACAGCCTGAGCATTGTGTGAAATAGGACTAAAATAAGGAGTCCACTTGTTAAAACTCTTGTGAGAGAACTGCCCAAAGCTAATGTAATCTATATTCTGTTCTATGGCCACACAGCATGTCCAGTGTGTAGGCAGAGTTTAAACGGAGAAGACCGCAGCAGCCAGACCCCATCAGAATATCCACCCTCTCCATGATGCCGCAAACAGGAGATCGTCCTTCTGAGACCCCTACCTGTCATCCCTCGGTTCTCCTCGCCTACATCAAACACGCCGAGAAGACAAAGCTTGTCACGTTCTCTTTTGCTATCTGTTGCAGTCATAATCGTCTCAGTCTGATATTTTTGTATTTGTTTAATTTATTTAATGCCTTTCTGCATCATGTAATCAGTTACCCACTACGCCACCACCCGCGTAGTGGACTAAAGCTCATGACTGTTAATCAGAAGGTTGCTGGTTTGATCCACACAGTCACCACCATTGTGTCCTTGAGTAAGACACTTAACTCCAGGTTGCTCCGGGGGGATTGTCACTGTAATAAGTGCACTGTAAGTCGCTTTGGATAAAAGCATCTGCCAAATGCGTAAATATACCTATACAGACGTCCTAACAGTAGGTTGAGTTCAAGCCCATGTCTTAATTTTCACCTCTCAAGCAACTCCATCTTTCTTGAAACGCACTGCTGCAATACGCTATTGTGGGAAATGCCAGACTTTATATCATACCATGTCCTCTTTACACATCAGAAAATTAGCTAAAGCCTGCAACTGAACCCTCTACGGCATATGGGATAGCTGTTGGGGTTACTTTCACTCTTGGCATGTACAGGGTCTGGACCTAACAATATGAACACAATATAGCCCTGCAATAAATGTTGTGTTTATGAAGGATATAATTATATATTTTGTTTGAGATTGTGACCGGAAGATTGATCTCTGGTTACTTATTCTGGTGGTGTTTTATTGGATTGCATTATAAACCCAT
>NC_068283.1:43449399-43464399 GCF_025860055.1 Xyrauchen texanus | reverse complement strand
TATGTGATAAAACACGACTGTATTTCACAGCACATATGTGTCACTGGAACATGAAGAATCACAGATAAATACTTACTGTAAATGAAATAGAAGAGGCAGAACAGCAGCACTATCACAAAGAGAACAATTATCACGACTCCTTCAAATCCTGCGTAACTCAAACCTTTGTCCAAAGCAGATTTAAACAGAACTGGAAGAAGAGAAAAACAAGAGACAGTCCAATATAAACACACATAATAATAATAAAACACTTATAATTTAACACATGTTTAGTTTGCTGAATACACAGACAGTCTCTCTAACTTCATCAGATCACAGACTGACACTGACCCCGTGACCTTTGACCTGTTTATAATACACCTGACATGCCAAAGAACATGTTGAGAAGTAAGTTAGGGGTTGTTTTAAGATTCTCTGGAGCATTTAAATGTTTTTCTATGCAGTGATCATAAATGATCCTCACTATAAACACACAGAGATTCAGCTGGACACATGATGGATCTGTCATGATACATTATATATTAATCATTGAACATTACACATTAAAGGATGTCATGATGTTGTTTTAGTGATATTAATCTGTGACAGACACAATATTCATTCAGCTGTTAATGTGAATTATCTGTGAAGACTCATATAAGAATGTAGTCGAGTTATTTTAGTTTCTCTGTTGTTCAAGATCTCAAGTCCATCTTTACTTTCCCGCTCATGAATAACAGAGTTCAGACACAACTTCTGACTGAATATTTCCACTTCACCATCAATATACTGTAACAGAAGTTTAACACATCCAGATTCATCTTCAACACATTCAACAGGACAGAAGAGTTCACTGAACAAGCACAAATACACACATGAACAAGAACAACTAGATAGGTACATTTCCTGAAGAAAATGTGAGTGGTGCTTGCCGTAGCAAAACTCGTCAAATAGAATTATCTAACTTGTTGCTAAGCATTAAAATAATGGTCATAGAATGTTGCTAGCATGTGTTTTTCATGATGGTGGCACGTAGGTGTTATGTTTGTGTTAGCATGATGCTAGCACAATTTAGCATGTTTTAGCACTGGGTTAGGTAAAGCTAACGTGTGTTAACATGATGCTAGCACATTTTTAGCATGTTTTAAGACCTCGCTAGGCGATGCTAGCATGTGTTAGCATGATGCTAGCAAGTTTTTAGAATGTTTTAACACTTCGCTAGGAGTTGCTAGCATGTGTTAGCATGATGCTAGCACGTTTTTAGCATGTTTTAGCACTTCGCTAGGCGATGCTAGCATGTGTTAGCATAATGCTAACACAATTTAGCATGTTTTAGCACTGGGTTAGGCAATGCTAACGTGTGTTAACATGATGCTAGCATGTTTTTAGCATGTTTTAAGACCTCGCTAGGCGATGCTAACATGTGTTAGCATGATGCTAGCACGTTATTAGCATGTTTTAGAACTTTGCTAGGCGATGCTAGCATGTGTTTGTATGATGCTAGCACAATTTTAGCATGTTTTAACACTTGGTTAGGCAATGCTAACGTGTGTTAGCATGATGCTAACACATTTTTAGCATGTTTTAAGACCTCGCTAGGCGATGCTAGCATTTGTTAGCATGATGCTAGCACGTTTTTAGCATGTTTTAGCACTTCGCTAGGCGATGCTAAAATGTGTTAGCATAATGCTAGCACGTTTTTAGCATGTTTTAGCACTTCGCTAGGCGATGCTAACATGTGTTAGCATGATGTTACCATGTGTTAACATGTTGCTAGTACGTTTTTAGCATGTTTTAGGGTGTGGCTATGAAGATTTTAGGTCATTACTTATTGGCTGCTTGATAATATAGAGGGAGAGAGAGAGGGAGAGACGCAGGGCTGACAGGCCCTTTTTGTCTGTGTGTGTGAAAACATCAGTTGGGATTTAAATTTCTGAACATTCCGCAATGTTAAGTCAATGGGACTTTTTTGGCCGCTTTTTCGTCCGCTGTGCGAACATCGTACACCCGATCGCTTAGAAAAGATACAGCGCACCTCTCCTCAATGAGCCGCACGATTTGACACCTCTCAAACTTTGTGTGGAATAATAAGAAGAAGAAGAGGAATAATAAGTATGCAAGAGAACAATAGTGATGCCTTGCCTTTGGCAAACACCACTAATAAACTGTGACATTATCTGCACTTTCCCAGTTACAACAAAACTCTGCAGAGCAACAACATTTCAACTAATTGTAAAATATTCACCCGTGATTCCTGTTGATGTGTCGACACTCATGCCACCTAAATTAAATATCTTTCATGACCTCTTAAAAATGAAACAATCAACTGCAATTCTGCACAAACACAAGAAGAAACAGACAAAACTGACCAGAAGAGTTTCATTAAAGTGTTCGTGGATAATAATGAACAGCGGACGAGTGCATGTGCCGAGTTTAAGAGCTTTAAATGATGCTGTTTGTACACTGACGAGTTTAAGATACTTTGTGACACTTTCAAATTCTGTGTAAAGATGCATTAAGTCACACTAAAACATGCTGGTGTAATAAAGCCATCTTACACTTTGCCGTTGTCATGACAATCAGTGCACATCATGTTTCTGTCGGCTGTGCATCAATTCAACAATAAACTTCAGAGCATTTGATATGTTGCATCTGTGAGCTCTAAACTTCTGTTCAATGAGGTCATTCAGCAGATGTTAAAACAGCAACATCGGTTCAGATATGTGGATAAATCCTGAAGATTAAAAACCCTGAAGAGACTGTTTATAAAACATCAACAACATAAACATGTACATCAGGTCCAGAAGGGAAGATCTAATGGACAACCAGCTGTTTGACTCCCATCATCTGCTGTCACACAAACTACAGGTCACCAGAAGTCTTCATCACTGAACAGAGGAAGATGAGACTAGAGGAATATAAGACAGGAGCAGTGAGATCTGATGGCCTGAGGATTACCACACCGGCTTTTATTAAAATCACAATAACGTCCCACAGAGACAGCACACTGATGAATAAAGAGAGACAGCACACTGATGAATAAAGAGAGACAGCAGAACAAACAAACACCGTCATTCCCCGTGCAGCTGGAGAACCAGAACTACAACACACACATCCCGGGACGAGGACTTCAGAGCAACATTATATAATGTGAACATCATCAAACCAATCAGCTGCTGTACGAGCAGAAATCACAACACAGACACGACAGTTTCACCCCAATCTGTGATCTCCCAAACAATGAACAGATCGTGTGACGTGATTGTGTGTGATGAAGATGCCGTCGAATCTCCAGCATCAGTTCAACAACTGATGAAGTGACTAAGATGAGTGAAGAAACATCACGAGCAACAGAGAAACACGTCGAGTTTACTAGAAAACTAACAATGATCATCTGCATTATTGTGTTCATGATAAACTCTGTTGAGTGACACTTAAATGTGTTTACCTGAATAAACAACAGCTGAGAAAACAAAATATTCTGAATCATAACTGAAATAAAAAATAAATGTGTAAATGTATCCTGTAAAAAAAGAAGAAACACAATCGTTACACATTATCATAAAAACACAGAAATGCAAAACAACAGTGACAATATTATGAAATAAATGATTAACAGAGTGATGATGTGAAGTCTGAACATGTTGATATTATGATTCATATTTGATCTCCTTTAATAAACTCAATCATCAGAAATGAATCAAACCTGTGAAGACTTTAATATCTGGATTGGCCCAGAGCAACATTAGAGGTCTCAGTAAATAAAGAACACAACACAAGACTGTCTCATTCACAGATCCTGAAACACAAACACACATTCATCATGAAAATGACAAATACAAAAGTCTTCAAAAGAACTAGTATGGAATTACACAACTTTATAAAAAGCGTCAGATAACTTGTTAAATAACGAACAGAGATGTGAAATGAATAAATACAGCGATTAAATGATTAGAAACACTCACCTTCAGAAACACCCCAGAGGACAAAAGCACAAAACATGATGATATTTGGACAGAAGACCAGAAACACATGAAGACGGAGGACTGAATCTAGAATAGAGTTTAAAATAAATAAATTACTTGATTACAGCCTTTAATAATATGAATAAAATCTTCCTCTGTTGTGATTATCAGTAAAATAGCCGATCATCCAGATGCACCATGGGTATTTGTACACTAGCAGAGCTCATGTTTAGTTATTCAAACTCAACTATACAAACCTCTTCAAATAAAATCAAACTCTTGATTATTAATTTCACTTCAAACACACAGATATATAATCTCTCATCACACACTGTGAGATTTATTAAAGACAACAATGTATTTACCTACAGAACCATTGAAATCTTCACATCTCATATTCACTAACATCATCATTCCTGAATAAACTGTTTGGTTTTGTGTTGACAGCATTGGACTCTCATTTTAAGAAAAGTGTTTCTGATTTCTTTATTGGTTATTTATTATTAAGTCAATCTCAGCCTGTAAATCACCACATGAGATGTTCATCTCTTTAACATGGCTTTGAACTCATTTAGTAGGAATGGACGAGTCGAGAACATTTATTACCCAACATAGTATTTGTGGCTAGAACTATGATGTGGTATTTTTGAGGTATGAGTCAGGAAACAGATCTACAGAGAGCTCAAAGCAACAAATTTGGAGTACAAGTACATGAATGGATGTGGATGAGGAAGAGGAGGGAGAGGAAGGCCAACAGGAATATTTGTGTCTGATGAGATCTTTGCTACTTTAGTTGATCATGTTCTTCTCTATGAAAGTCTGAAGGCGAGAAGAACTTCTCCAGCTAATGGAAGTGGATTGTGAGAACATGAACTTGTCTGAAGTTGATAAAGACACACAGAAGCTCCTCATGTCTGTCTGAACATTAACTGCAGTTCTGTCACATGATCTGTGATATAGATGAGATTATCTGACCGGACACACAAGACTGATTCAGAATAAATGTAATTTCACATTACAACACAACATTACTCTTATTCCTGTATTTGATACACTGATATAAATGTATTTCTTCTATGCACTCGTAGATGGAAATGTTTCGAGTTTGGTCTGAAAAACTTCATTCATTGTAATAAAAATAAATCTCATAGTGTGTAATTGTGTTTTTGATGCTTTGTGATCCATTAGAAATATTCCAGCTCAGCATTATACTGATAATATCAATTACCACAGAAAATAATCTTGACTTGTAGCTCTTTATTTTTATTTATTATTATTTTTTAAACAGCACAAATTGCATTTACAGTAAGACACTTGAAATGTAAGTAAACAGGGCAGGTACTAAAGAGGGTTTTTCACTTGTCCATATCATTTAAACACAGTAGACTCAAGCTAACTTGTGCCTATAATTTCAAAACTGTGTATTTTAATTTTATTTATGGACTTTAATTTGCCTTGTTTCTTCCATTTAGAGTTTATAACTGAGAGACGAGTCTAAATTATTTTCTGTGTAATTGACATTAACCTGTAGTTTACATTGAATCAGTTTGAATTAGATAAAAACACATTTTTATTGAGTTTGAACTTCTTTTTAAATGTGTTACGGGTTTCTAGAAATGTTTCTTAACAATCGGGGAAAATATGCTGCAATATTATACAAAACTAAATCAAACTATTGTGTTGATTGAGGCTACAAAAGGATTTTTCATATTGTTGACTTACCAAGTAGTCTCGGTACCAAATCTGTGCTGACTGAAAACACACGTCTCTGTTGTCTGAAAACTTTACATTCATATTTTCCCTCATCTTCATCTGTCACATTGTTCAACAGGAGGGAGAAGTTTCCATGTTGAATCTGGTCAGTAAAGAAATGAGCTCTATCATGATAATCCTGCTGCTGGACCTCTGGTCGACTCTTATTATCAGGATACTGACAAACTAAATCTGATTTATCTCCTGATCTTCTCCATTCCACCTTCAGATCTTTCTTCAGTAAATGAGGATCAATGAAACAGGGCAGAACCACTGGACATCCCAGAGGAACAACCAGTTCACAAGTGTGTTCAACCACGGCAAACGAATCTGAAAAAATAAATTATTTAAACTGTGAAATTTATAAAATGTTTTTGTTTACAGGTAAATAAAGTGAAGAATGTTTTATACATAAAATATTTGAGGAAAAACACAAGATTAACATGCAGAACTGTGTTAAGAGATCAAACACAAACTCAATAAAGTATTTTATTTATTATTTCAGTTGAATGTCTTTGTAGCCCTAAACTGACTTTGAATATGACAAGAACATTTTCCTCAACATTATTATTATTTACATTGACTGAAGAGGTGCAGATCCAGATGCATGATGGGTATTTTACACTCTCTTTATTAGAGGTTCAGAAAGTGAGCAACACTAAGAGGTGTTTGTTAGTTTTCTCTTATTAACAGTTTTCAGTCGTGTGAGTCCACAGCAGTGAACAGAACTGCAGAACAACATAGTGACATTTAATGCCGTCACTGAGCAGATTCTGGAAAGTTCAGTGATTTCTCAAAGTCTTCAGTGCTGTCAACAGTTCAAGATGTTCTTATAATAACTGTCAAATAAATCGGTTTATGGGCTTTTGACTTTATAGATAAAAAGAGTGAAGCTGCGAGTCCATGAACACAATCACTGCAACATCTGACACTTCCTTTTCCCTTCTGAACTATTTGTTCTAGAAACACAATTCATTTTGTCTTTGGATTTAACAGATTTAATAAATGTTGTTATCCTCACTAAATATGAGTCATATGATGATGTTCATCCTGCATTAAACTGACAAACACATTGTTGATATTCAGTTTGTCAGTTTCTCTGTATGACTCTGACGTGTCTGTCCTCTTCATTGATGATATGAGACATATTTCTGTTTATCTCATACAGACACTCGTATAAATAACACATCTAGATCTCTGTAACAGCACAAGTGATGCAGCACAAATACATGTTCACACTGTTCTTTGACTGAAGAATTGGACTAGTGTAGGAACACCTCAGTGGAGTTTATGACCGTAATAACTGAAATTAAACTCACTTGACAAAACACAAATGTAATATTATATAAAACAAAATAATAAAATTATACCAAAACATTAATCAAGACTATTTACCATAAATCTTTTGGTTTTATCTGTTGACTTACTTATGTATTTTAATGTTGCACTGCCTGAAAACACAGAACCCCATTTGCTGTAACCGGTGCATCTGTATTCTCCCTCATCTTCAGCTGTCACATTGTTCAACAGGAGGGAGAAGTTTCCATGTTGAATCTGGTCAGTAAAGAAATGAGCTCTATCATGATAATCCTGCTGCTGGTCCTCTGGTCGACTCTTATTATCTGGATACTGACAAACTAAATCTGATTTATCTCCTGATCTTCTCCATTCCACCTTCAGATCTTTCTTCAGTAAATGAGGATCAATGAAACAGGGCAGAACCACTGGACGTCCCGGAGGAACTTTTCTGATATTACGATATTTCACAATGAACCCTGAAAGATTATACATTTAATTTCTAATGTGAAATAATTGCTAAGACAAAATTAAAGGCAATTTTACATGATAAAATATTTAGGAAAAACTGTTACACTGTGTACAGAGAAATAGAGACTAAATTCAACTGATTATATTGTATTTTTACAGCTCCAGATGGTCTTTATTTACAGCACATGTGAAAATCCTTCTTGAACAAACCTTTTTTCTGTGATGTGAAGTAGATTAAACAGAGCACAAGTGCAGCTCCAGCAGCAGTGATACAGAGAATCAACACCATTATGTGTAAAACAGACAAACCTGAAACACAAATATCAGTTAACACCACAGATTTTGTGTTTCTCTTCATGAGTTTTGCCTTTCAAATGTAATTTCCACCAGAAGTAATAATGAACAACACACACAAACATTTAGTGTCCATACTTCAGTATTCACACAGTGAGCACTTGATTGTAAAACAGGAAATCTGCTTGTACACTTGAGTGACAGATCCAGTTGTGTTTAAAGCTGCCAGCAAGTGATTCATTTGGGAAATATGTGCAAAACAGAGAAGCAGAGCAGAATGTAAATCTCAGTCACCATTCACTTTTAATGTGAGGGTGGAAGATGCATCGACAGTGACAGAGAACACATTTAGTGTATCACCAACTAAAGAAAGTCATACAGGTTTGGAACAACATGATGGTGATTAAATGATAAAATGTGGAATTACAAGTGCCATTAAAAACTATTTGTTAACATTAGTTTGGCACCCTATGTGTGCATTATAGTATAGTAAATGTCCAGCGTTGTTTTTGTTCTCTGTCTTCTAAATTATCTGTATTTCTGTATGAATTCAGGCATCGCTTGTTCGTCTATGGCCGTGTTCACAATGATATACTATCCATACTGTCCCTGTTTCTGATACACAGATATAACAGAAACCGTAAGAGTAGTAGTAATGTAGTAATAAAGCACTTATAACACGACCTTATGCTCCATATTAATAGATAACAATTCACAATAAGTTTCTATTTGTTAACATTAGTTAATGCTTTAGATATCATGAACTAATACTGAACAAATATACAGCATTTATTAATCTAATGTTCATTTATAAACACATAAATTGTTCATTGTTAGTTCATGATGCATTGACTAATGTTAACATATATAACTTTGAATTGTGTGCATGTACAGTATTATTACTATATGTTGGAATTAATATTAACATGAACATAAAAGTATTGTTCATTGTTAGTTCATGTTAACTTTATGTAACTAATGTTAGCGAACACAAACATGAAGTGTTACCCATAAATGTCACCTGACAGGAAACAACAACGATGTGTTAGTGCACGTCTCATTTCCAGTAATGATTATTACCAAGAGCAGCTCATGTGAGTATGAGAAGCAAGTCTGTAATTACAATTAGTCAAACAGTTTCTTTTATAAGCTTTAGATCGTTTTTTAAAGTTATTCAGCCAAGAGAAGTTATTCCTTAATAAACAGAAAGTCTGAGGCACTCAAAAGGAATATAAGTTTAAAAAGCCTTTATTTAAACTTGGCTATCCATTAAAAAACATATGCCAACATGTTTCGGCCTCTTTGGCCTTCCTCAGGGCAAATTCAAAATGGCAGTCCGTAGACTGCATGCTATATATCTGCATGTGGTCACATGACCTAGAAGCACAGGTGCTCATCTGCACATATCACCTGATAGAGAGCAATTACAACAAGTTAGTTTAGATAAGACAAGTCACATTTTCGCATCAGGATAGTTTAAAATATCAATATAAATAGATACATATAGCAAGAGGTTACTTTATATAAGACAAGTTACAAAAAAGATTACATTGTAAAACATATTATATTTCATTTCATGCTCTAAAATATGTGCAGTCTCAGATGATGAATAATTTCACACTTTCTATATTTTACCACTTTCCACATCAAGATACAATTTGAAATATCAATATAGATAGATACATATAGCAAAGCATTGACATGTGCATATAGTCAGTTACAAGAAAGGAGAAAAATCCAATTCCAAGTTTAGACCAGGGTATTGATTAGCTTTTAAAGTATAAATCCAAAAGGATTCTCTTTGTAAACGTTTTTTGAGTCTATCTCCCCTCTTGGTGATATTTTAACATGTTCTATCCCAAAGATTTTTAGAGTCTCGCTACTTCCGTGGTTCAGCCTCTTTATAATGTAGAGCCATAGGATACTGGTGGTTGCTTGTTCTTATCGCATATTTATGCTCTGCTAATCTTTCTTTAAGTTTACGCTTAGTTCTTCCAATATAAAAACAGCCACAAGGACATTCAAGTCTATAGACAACGAATGAGGTATTGCAATGAATAAATGAGTGTATACTGTATTCGCGATTTGATGTCACATCTGTAAAAATATTGGTCTTGACCATATTGCTACAGTGATTACAGTTTCCACACTTATAGTTACCTCTTTTTGTGCCTAGCCAGATTTTATTCTGTACAGGAGGCATATAGCTTTTCACAAGACTATCTTTTAGAGTAGGAGCTCGTTTAAAGATAATAGTAGGTACCTCCGGCAGTACATCTCTCAAAACGGTATCACTTTTTATTATGTCCCAATTCTTCTTGATTATTAGCTTTATCTTATTAGCTTGACGACTGTATTGTGTAACAAAATAAACTTGGTTTGACTCTTGTTGTCGCCTCTGTTTTTTTAACCAATAGCTGTTCTCTACTAATTTCTTTAACTCTATTATAGGCTATATCTAGGGTCTTGTGTTTATAACCTCTTTTCTTAAACCTTTGAACCATGTCTTGAGCATTTTTATCAAACACGTCTTCAGAATCACATATGCGCTTAATCCTTTGAAATTGGCCAAAAGGGATATTCTCTATTAACCAAGGTGGATGGTAGCTTTCTGCCCTCAGTATGGTATTCCGATCAGTGGGTTTTCTAAACACGGACGTATGCAATTCACCTTTGTCATCTTTTGATATCTCCAGATCTAGGAAATGGATATTTGTTAATGAGAACTCTAGACTCAGCTTCAAATTGGGATTAGTGTTATTAAGATATGTATGAAACTGTAGCAGCTCTTGCTGTGACCCAGACCATATAAGAAGAACGTCGTCAATATACCTACCCCACCATACAATCTTATTAACATATACATTCAAACTCGAATTGACAAATGTTTCTTCCCAGAGACCCATAAACAAATGTAAATAATTTGGTGCAAAGCAAGCTCCCATTGCTGTACCTTTTATCTGCTTAAAGAATTTGTTTTGGAATGAGAAAACATTGTTAGTTAGTGTCCATTCTGTTAGTTTCAAGATAAACTCTGCTGGGGGCATCTGTTCTGGTGGTCTCTTCTCCAAATAATGTGTCAATGCCTTTAAACCTTCTTTGTGATCAATGTTTGTATATAATGACTCACTAGAAAGGCAGTACCAATATTTTTCATTTCTTTGATCTTATTTAACACAAATGTGCTGTCTTGGATAAAGGAGGGCAAGTCTATTACAAATTGCTTAATATGGAAATCAACAAACTTGGATGTCGGTTCAGTCACTGACCCATTGCCACTTATGATTGGCCTTCCTGGTGGGTTCTCCAAGTTCTTGTGTATTTTCAGAAGCATGTAAAAAGAAGCAATTCTTGGGCATTTACATTGTAGGAAATCATGTTCTTTTTTAGAAATCCAGTCTTCACTTTTTGCATGTTTAAGCATCTCCTCTAGTTCACTCTTAATTTGTTCTATTGGATTAGATGGTAAAGGCTGATAGTACTCACGATTATCCAGTTGGACGCATGGCCTCGGTGATATATTGGTCTCTGCCCCACACTACCACTGCTCCTCCTTTATCTGCTCTTTTGATGATGATTTCGTTGTTAGTTGACAGACACTTTAATGCTTCTTTTTCATCCTTTGACAGATTGTAATTCTGTTGAGTTTTTGTACCAGATGTGAAGAGTTTATTCACTTCATATGTAACTTTTGTAGAAAAGGTATTCAGAGTCGCATTGTTTATATAGGGCAAAAACGTTGACTATAAGTGTGGAAACTGTAATCACTGTAGCAATATGGTCAAGACCAATATTTTTACAGATGTGACATCAAATCGCTGAATACAGTATACACTCATTTATTCATTGCAATACCTCATTCGTTGTCTATAGACTTGAATGTCCTTGTGGCTGTTTTTATATTGGAAGAACTAAGCGTAAACTTAAAGAAAGATTAGCAGAGCATAAATATGCGATAAGAACAAGCAACCACCAGTATCCTATGGCTCTACATTATAAAGAGGCGAACCACGGAAGTAGCGAGACTCTAAAAATCTTTGGGATAGAACATGTTAAAATATCACCAAGAGGGGAGATAGACTCAAAAACGTTTACAAAGAGAATCCTTTTGGATTTATACTTTAAAAGCTAATCAATACCCTGGTCTAAACTTGGAATTGGATTTTTCTCCTTTCTTGTAACTGACTATATGCACATGTCAATGCTTTGCTATATGTATCTATCTATATTGATATTTCAAATTGTATCTTGATGTGGAAAGTGGTAAAATATAGAAAGTGTGAAATTATTCATCATCTGAGACTGCACATAAAATTAACATAATCGGTCTAAGCGAAACTAAATGGCCTGGAACAAAAAATGTATATCGAGCGAACACCACATCTTCTGCTCGGAGGAGAAGAAAACACCAAACAAACATACGGTGTACGCCTTTATAGTACACAAGAAATTAGCGAACAAAGTCAACAACTTTACCCCAGTATCAGAACGAATAGCACTACTACAATTAGCAGGCAACAAAGTCAGCGTGAACATTCTACAGGTTTATGCTCCAACAGCAGATAAACAAGATCATGAAATCGAATCGTTCTATGAGCAACTAACCAACACGCTGAAGCAGCTGAAGAAACAAGACATCACTATAATCCTCGGCGACTTCAATGCCAAGGTGGGCCACGGTCGAATGCAGAACATTGTCGGAGAACACGGACTAGGAACAAGAAATGGACGAGGCGACAGACTGGTTCAATTCTGCCAAGAAGAACGTTTCAGTATTGCTAACACGTGGTTCCAATTACCACCTCGACGACTGTACACGTGGACCTCGCCGCAAGACTCCGACAACAACATCGTCAGGAACCAAATCGATTATATCCTAATTAACATCAGGTTTAAGTCCAGTGGGATTACAGCAAAAACCTACCCTGGAGCCGATATATCGTCAGATCATAACCCAGTAACAGCTACAATAAGACTCAAATTGCGATCAATACATTGTACAAAAGGCGAGGCGAGCAGACCTGGAGAAACTGAAGAACAAGCGCAGATAAAAGACAAGTACAGCAACATCTCAACGATAGCATCCGGCTCAATAACAACGGAAACAGCAGATGTTCAGGAGTACTGGCGCTCGTTCAAACAATGCATCACAGAAACAACAGAAGTCATGCTGGGACATCAGCCAACGAAAAAGAAACAACGATGGATGACACATTGTATTCTCGATCTAATGAGCAAACGAAGAATGTACAAAAATAACAACTTGGAGAAGTACAAACAAATGCAACAGAAGATCAGAGAAGCAATCCGACAGGCAAAAGAAAAGTGGATGGAAGAACAATGCTCGAGATTGAAGAACTAATAAAAAAACATGACAATTTTACTCTGCACAAGAAGCTCAAAGAAGCTGGTAACATCTACAGACCAGCCCCAACAGCTACCTTGTATGCGGACAACAACCAACCAATCCTAAATAAACAAGTAAAAATGGACACCTGGACAAACTATATACACAAGCTCTATGGCGCCACGAGAACACCTGCAGAAAAAGACCAACAGATGTCGAAAGATGCTCTACACATTTTAACATCAGAAGTAGAACATGCAATCAAAACAGCTAAGTCAGGCAAAGCGTGCGGGCCCGACACAATCCATGTAGAATTTCTCAAACTATTAGACAGTAACAACATACGACAACTGACTAATTGGTACAATCAAATATACAATGGCAATAAAATTCCATCCGACTGGCTACAATCCATCTTTGTGGCCATACCAAAGAAAGCAACAAGCCGGAAATCGCGAGGACTACAGACTGATAAGCTTGATGAGCCACGTGCTAAAAGTCTTCCTGAAGGTGATCCAACAGCGCATACGCTCCACATGCGAAAGTACATTGAAGAACACACAGTTTGGCTTCTGCAAAGGACTAGGCACAAGAGAAGCAATCTTCTGTCTACAGATACTACTACAGCGGTGCTACTGAACATCAGAAAGAAGTGTACATCTGCTTCATAGATTACGAGAAAGCCTTTGACTCAGTAGACCACGACCGACTAGCAGCTCTATTAAAACAACTGGGACTAGATAAAAACGACATCAACTTCATCATTGCTCTTTATTGGAAGCAAACAGCCCAACTTCGATATGACAACGAATTGACAGACCCAACACCAATACAAAAAGGTGTACGACAAGGCTGCCCACTTTCACCCAGTCTTTTCAACATCTACTCGGAGCAGATTTTTGATCAAACACTAGCAGATAAAAACATTGGTATTAAAGTCAATGGACAATACATCAACAACATCAGGTATGCAGGCGACACTGCACTGCTGGCCGATTCGAACAAGGCCTACAACAAATCTTGGGCGAGGTTGCCACAGAGAGTCAAATATGGGGCTTACGAATTAATAAAAAGAAAACAAAGGTTATGAAGGTCAGCCGAACTACAAGCGAAATAACAATCAAGCTAGCAATGAAAAATTGGAACAAGTACACCGATTTAAATACCTCAGTGTAATCATTGGCGATCAGTTGAACCATGAAGTCGAAATCAAGAGCAGAATTGAACAAGCAAGGCAAGCATTTATTAGATGGAAAACACTCCTTGCAGACCGCAACTTGAGTACATCACTGAAACTGCGCACACTGAAATGCTACATCTGGTCAATTTTGCTGTACGGAGTAGAGACATGGACACTGGCGACAGCAGCAACAAAAGGCTCGAAGCTTTCGAGATGTGGCTGTATCGAAGAATGCTGAAAATCCCATGGACAGCCAAAATCACCAATAAACAAGTTCTGCAGGATATGGGCACTGATAGGCAACTGCTGAAGACCATCATTAGCAGGAAGTGTTACTATCTAGGCCACATTGCCCGAAAGCGACCACAAATACCAGCTATTAAAGCAAATCCTGGAAGGAAAAATCGAAGGGAAAAAACGACCAGGACGGCCAAAAGCGACATGGCTCAGTAACATCAAAACATGGCTACAATTATCAACAGCACAAACTCTACACGCCGTGCTAGACCGGGACCAATATCATCGTGAAGTCGCAGCACGCGTTAGGCAGCACTAAAGAGAGAGAGACTGCACATATTTTAGAGCATGAAATGAAATATAATATGTTTTACAATGTAATATTTTTTGTAACTTGTCTTATATAAAGTAACATCTTGCTATATGTATCTATTTATATTGATATTTTAAACTATCCTGATGCGAAAATGTGACTTGTC
>NC_068283.1:43446669-43448899 GCF_025860055.1 Xyrauchen texanus | reverse complement strand
TTTGCTGTGCGTTTGCTCTGAAAAGCCACAACCTGACTGTCAAACTCCCGCCATAATCCCTTGGATGATGAACACTCAGCAGGTGACCCTTGTGTCACTTGTGTCACAGTTGATGCAGTCGCAGCGGCTTCATGTCTGGTTGACTGTGTTTCAGCGCAAGCCATGGCTTGCATCTCTGTGATGATCCGTGATTTAATCATTTCCACATTTGCAGAATCACAGAACACAATGTTTCTGAAGCGAATGTCCAAAAAGGTGCTGACTGCAATAGTGTGGTTGCGTTCAATGTTTGCTGGACTGTGTGTGTGTGTGTGTGTGTGTGTGTGTGTGTGTGTGTGTGTGTGTGTGTGTGTGTGTGTGTGCAATCGTCGGCTGTGTCGTTCATTCACTCGTCTCCTGTCACGTGACATGGGCCAGCTCAATACGCCGCCAGGTACATCCAGGGGTGTCCCGGCACATAGTAATTTAAGGAAGTAATCTAAAACAGCTGAAAGTGATACATACACCCGAATTATAATTTTTTAGTTTATATCGATATTTTTTAAGGAAATCGATGCCAAATGAGTAGCGTGAGTACATAGGCGGGGTCAGGACTCCCTATCTGAGGGTTGTCCCCCTAAAATATCATTAAAATATGTGTATTGTAAATAATATAATGATATATTCTTAAAATAATTGTTTAAGAAATAAAATAATACAAATACAAACGGGGCAACAACAAAAAAAACCTTGGTGTCCTCTTCAAAAATTGCTCTTGAGAATTGTTATGTTTATTGTCCCCCCCAACATTTTGATGAAATTTTCACCCCTGCGTGAGTATATCGATCTATCGATACCACAGGATCGATACGCCCATCCCTAAAATCAACATGTTGTCAACTCGTTAACAACACGTAAACAACGCGTGAAAAAGTAACACGTAGACAACGCGATAACAACGTGCAAACCCCCTTAGCGAGTAAAAGAGCAATCAAGCAACTAGCGACCATTTTAGCGACTTTTGTAATCTGCTTTAGCGACATTCTTCCACATCTGGTGACACAAAAACATCAGCTCCATCGTGAGTGATGTCTCATTTGTCTCGGTGTTCTTGCGCCACTCTGTGTATCCAGTAACATGACTGACCTGCAGATGATGTATGTGCTCACGGATGTTCTGTAAATCTAATTACATACATGTTGCTGGGATGTGTTGTGACAATCTCAACCTCAGTTAACATACATGCTGCCTCTTTAGAAAATCATCATACAGCGATAAAAGAGCATTGAGAAATAATCCAGCAGAGAGAGAGAGAGAGAGAGAGAGAGAGAGAGAGAGAGAGAGAGTATGAACTATAATAATAATATGATCTATAGTAAAGTGTAGAGATAAGTGATATGAACAGATGAGGTGTCACTGTCATAAAGTCATTGTGACACAGTAACACTGGCACAAGTAATACACACAACAGATACATTAAATAAACAAGATATTACATATTATCTCCACAACAGCTCCATGTGAGGCATTATAATATATTATAGATCCACGTTTAATAATAAATCATAAATAACATCCCCAACACTACACCTGGCTGATATTGCTAGGATCATTTTAATCTTTGTTATTGTTCAATAATGCAGTTTAATTCAAAACATAATAAATAAATATAAATCCCCCACTGTCTGAATGTCTGACAAGTTCAATTAGTGAACACTAAATGATTAGTAGTAAAATATTAATTGTTAAATAATTCGTTCAGTAATAATAATAAAATGGTTCTGCACCTGTAAATAATTGCCGGAGCTCTTTACACCAATTACATGTGTAAATTTGACGTCTTACGTAATAAATGATGTAATCATCAGCTAAGTGTTTGTGTCCATCAAGGCTGCACGATTAACTGAATTAATGACATCACAATTTGTCCACTCTGCTTGCTCTGTAATGTTATGTTGCTATGGTTACAAACAGCTCATTAATATCTGACCGGAACAACCTGTGCGAATCCAGCCAATCAGAATCGAGTATTAGAACACACACACACACACACACACACACACACAACACACACACACACACACACACACACACACACACACACTATGTAGTATTCTATATAATCAAACCTTTCAAAATGGATTTTTGATCAATATATATGAAGTCGTTCATTTAAAGCGATTAGAGTTTAACATTTCTAAATATTTTTACATCTGTTGATTATATGAATGTTGTGCTCTCAACACTTCAT
>NC_068283.1:43359169-43439169 GCF_025860055.1 Xyrauchen texanus | reverse complement strand
TTACACTTCCTGCTGCTTGATGCATGCACGTTAGATGCATCAAGCATCAGGAAGTGTAATCGAGCATTGAAATCATGATCGTATCTAGAGATTGCTGATGTCAAGATGAACAGTGAAAAATGAGTTTTATTTCGGTCTGTTCTCACCTAAAAACCAACTGAAGACATGGGCTTCAGAAGACATGGGTTCAACTTCTGGAGTCTTATGGATTACTTTTATGCTGCCTTTATGTGCTTTTTGGAGCTTGAAAGTTCAGGACACCATTCACTTGTATTGTATGGATATATTCACCTCATATCTCCATCAAAATATCTTTGTGTTTCACAGAGAAAGAGAGTCATATGAGTTTGAGACAACATAATGGTAGAAATCAATGAGAGAATTATAATTTTGGGGTAAATATTTAATTAAGGTTTATACTTAACCTGCAATAAAAGGAAACTTCATGATATTGATCAGTTTCCAATAGCAGAGAGATGTTGTGTAGATCAGTGGTTCTTCATGTCTCCATTATTTGACACAAATATATTCCGGTTACGGAGCTTCTAAAGAGCAAATGATTGAAATGAATGATGCTGCATAAAGAGACATTCAGCATGTGCAGTGCTGTGATACTCACAATCATTGATGTAGATACTGAATAAAATACATGATGTGTCTTTCACTCAGAATGCAGCAGGATCTGATGAAACTCCAGTCGCTGGATCAAACCAGAACCAGAACTCAGTAGAAATGAATCCTCTACTACAGGCGCTAAGATCAGGAGGCTGGACAGAGAAAAGAGACGGAGGAAACTCGGCCTGATTCAGTCGAGACACAAACATAATCAACAATGAGAGAAAACAAATGTGTCAAACACTTGTACATGTTTACTCAAACTCTTATGAGTGCTGACAAACTGAAACTTCTGATGTCCTTCAGTTCAAAACATACAGATTATTATTGTTATTGTGAGCATTTTTATATGTTGTTTTTTATGTTTTCTCCTTTTTGAGAAGAGCTGTAAATAAATGCAGACTGTGTTTAAGTAATTGTGTAATAAAACCGCTTGTTTTGCTTGTAAATCAGTTGCTCTGTTTTCATACTTGTGTTAGACATTGTGCTTTGACCATATGAAAATAAATGTGCGGTCCATGTAAATAAACTCTTGTAAAGTCTATTATGATTTTATTTTTAATTTCTTTAAATAAGTACTTGCACTTAAATGAGTAATAATTACAAGTTCAATAGAAGCTCGACTCGATCGACACAAATAATAATTCAATAATAACTTGTCTCTTGTTTTCTTGGGGGACACAGTGAGGCACTTACACTGGAAATAAACTAATTTTCTAAAAGCACTTTCATCAGTTCTTCTGTTAAAAGTTGTGTATTATTTGAGTTGTTTAAATCATCGGTTTTACAGCATTATTTCACAATGGCAATGAAGTTAAACTGGATCTGACTTTACACAGAAAAGGTTACTGAGATGATTTTATCACACTTAAAACATGTACACACACATATTATTTATGTCTTGTGGATATCAGATTTTTCAGTCTGTTTTACATAATATAATAAATATTTCTATGCTTTGTGTTTGAACAGATGCTTTTGATTTCCAGTGGTGCTGAAATGCTGCAGTTGCTGTGAGCTTTTCATCATAATTATAATCTTTTTATTTCAGTATGAATCCTCCTCTTACAGTTATATCAAGTCAAGTCAACCTTTATTTATAGAGCACATTTAAAAACAACATCAGCTTTACAAATTAATCAAATAAATACACAAATACCAAATTATATACAAAAATAAATAATAATAATAAATAGATACAATTCAAATCAAGTGTTTACCAAATTTAACCTATAAAAATTCCTCTTCGAATGCAAAAGAATATAAATATGTTTTCAGAGGATATAAAAATGGCTATAGAAGAAGCTGACCTCACATGGTAAGTGAAAATATTCCAGAATCTACAACGACAACGAACATTCAAAAGAAGTTGCTGAGAAGACCTGAGTGCTCTGGTGGGGGAGTAAGGGACGATTTCTTTGGGACAGGTCTTTGCTGGAAAGAAAATGATTATAGATAGATCTCAGGTGGAAAAAGTTCCCTTGACAACGGCACTAATTTGCTGATTATAAAGTAATGATGAATCTAAAATCACTCTAAGACTCCTCACATGATCATGTACATTCATGACAGAGGACCTAACTGGGCAACCAGGCCAGGTAAAGAGGACATGGAGGGACCTAAAATCAGAACTTCAGTTTTGCTTTCGTTTAATTGTAAAAAAACAATTTGCCACGATGTTTAATATCTTTGAAGCAATTTAGGATATTATCAAATGAACACTTCTTGTCTAAGCTCACTGGTGAGTCAAATTGGGAATCGTCAACATAAGTGACAGGATATGCTGTACTTATGGAAAATAGAGTATAGACAAGTCAAATAATGAAGGGTGCTTGGATGCCAACCCTACACTTGAGACCATTGAGAAGAATGTTATGCCTGATAGTGTCGAACACGGCACTCAGATATAATAAAACTAAGACAACATAAGAGCCTGAATTCATGAAGAGAAAAATGTCATTAGTAACCTTTGAGCGATGCAGATTCAGTCTGTGCAAGAGTCAGAAATGTGTCTAACATGTGAAATGTATTTAGATCGGAATAAAGCTGCAAATACTCAACTCTCTCCAAGATCTTGGGAATAAAAAGGCAATTTTTGGGTCCTGTCTCTCACGTCCCTTAAACACCAATAGTCAAACCAGGGAAAGATGTAACAGAATCAAGCAGTTATAGACCACTAGCTCTTACCTCCACATTATGTAAAGTAATGGAGAAATGATTGTCAGGAGGTTAAATGATGTGCTGGAGATAAAGGAAATATTGTCACCGGTCCAAAGTGGTTTTTGAGAAAGGAGATCTACAACAGATACCTTGGTATTATTTGAGAATTAAGTAAAAAAAAGCTCATAATGAAATATGTAATTGCAGTCTTTTTTGATAAACATCACATTGTCCATCTATGACTGTTTGATCCTTCACATGAGTTCAACTCTCAATATTCCAGGCAGTGAAGATGCTGAGAGTTTTTGTATTGATGTTGAATGGAGAATCCCGAAACTGTATTGGACTCCTCAGTATTGGAAGTTTCCTGACCTAACAACGGCAGTCTATTTGGTCAAATAAAGCCTCTGAGTTCAATGTTGGTCAGATGTTGCATGTATAAATGATAAGTCATTAATTCCTTCATCCTTTTTCATAGTTTGCCGAAACTTTAGTCCATGTGAATTCCTGCTGAAAAGAAACTATTTCCACACAGGTGTATAAAATGCACCTGCCACAGCCTGGAACCACAGAAAACTGAGACAAACTGACAAAGTATGCTCTTACTGTCATTGAAGTGGTTGTGGAGAGTAGACAGTATAATAGAGGAGACCGGGGAGCAGCTGTCACATTATTCACAATTTTGTAAATAAATCTCAGGAACCAAATAAGCTACACCACCAATATTTTGTCACATAAGAGGAACATTTGTCTGTTAGGTACTCATACCAAGAAAATATTTCTACCATGTTAATATTTAAATATATTTCATATAAACCATTGTAACAAACTGAAGTACTTAAGTACACACACACACACACACGCGCGCTTATATGCACACACAACAACAGTTAGTTTCGTTTCTCGAATCTGATTGGACGAGAGATGTTCCACGAGCACTCGGACGCTTCACTGTGTGTGTATCACTCCGCTTGTGTTTGTGCATTACTAATCTAAAGTGTAATTATTTACGTCCACATTTATTCTGTTTGCATTATCATTTCAGAATATTTATTTCCCCCTATAAGAGCACTGAAGATGGCGCTGATGTAATGGACCAGATGGCACGACTGCACTCGGTAAAGGGTGGATCCTGTCACTGACCTGTAGCTGTATTTTACAACGTCTTGAACCTGCAATTAATGCACACATTCTGTACAAACAGTGCATGAACCATCAGCAGAAAGTCATTTATCCCTGAGCTGGTAAAGGAGATTTGTGCGTATCTAAAAATGGCAAAGGCAGCAGGTGTAGCAGCACAGAAGAGACTTTTCCTCTAACCCTTCCCCACATGCCAAAAGCAGACAACCAGAGGCGCTGCAATAGGGCAGGCAAGGCAGGCAATTGCCTGGGGCCCCGCATTTTGAGGGGGCCCCCGAGGGCCGATCATTTAAACAATCAGAAATGTTCATATTAATATAACACGCAGTGACGCCGCAACACCTCCGCATCCCCCTTAGTGGGCCCCCCTCTCTCGCAAGGCTGCGTATGCTTTTGCTGCTTCTGGCCTTTTTCAAACTGTCGTAGCGCTTACTCGCGTTCTGTCTTTCTTTTACTGTCTGTACCCGAAAATGCATGAATTCGTGTATTAAAAATGAAGAGGACATATCCATCTGGCAGCCAGAAGCGGAAAAAAAAACAAGATGATGGGGAAAAGAGAAAACATGACTGCGGTAAGTGATGGAGAATGAGATGATGATGATTAACTTAATTGACTTAACATTTACGTTAAGGATAATTAATGACAAACAAATCGTTTCGATCGTTCAATTCACATTTATTTTTCACAGTAGTAACGTTACATATCGTTTTAAAGCACCTTTACATAAAATACATGTAAGTTATCTCGAGTGATCTGTTATCAGAGGTGACTGTTAAGTAATGGTAGCTATTTTAAGAAATGTACAAAACAAATCACACAATCCACGTTGTTAATTTCAGTTTAGTTTCACTTAAGATTAATTACAAGTAACGTTAATATGTTACTGAAAAACTGTTTAGCTAGGGGTTGCACTTAGCAACAGCATGTAAAGTGTTAGATGGTATTAATGCAGGCTGAAATAGAATACCGTTTAAAGGATTAACGTTAGTTCACCTCAAAATGAAACTTTCCTACTAATTTACCCCAATGCCATCCAAGATATCCATGTCTTTTTTCCTCAGTGGAAGAGAATTTTTTTTTTTTGAGGAAAACATTTCTGGATTTTTCTTCGAATAATGGACTTCAATGACAACCAACGTTTTTAAGTCCAAATCAATGCAGTTTCAAAGGTCTTTGAAGTGCTTCAACGGGCTGTGTACGATCGCATCTGAGGAAGAGGGTGTTATCTAGCGAAACGATAGGTCATTTTCTAAAAAATAATATACTTTTTAACTACAACTGTTCGGATTGAGCTGATCTGCAACGCCGGGAACTACGTCATCACGTTGAAAGGTCACGCTCGATATCGCCGGCGCCGCCCACTGTTTACAAAAGGGACCGTCATGAAGGAGGATTGTTCAAATTGTATTGTATGTTGAATGACATATTTATGTCTTTGTGTCATATTATTGTTTAAAATGGTCCGTGAGGCGGTACTTCCGACGGCGCCGGCGACATCGAGCGAAAGTATATAATTTTTTTAGAAAATGACCTATCGTTTCGCTAGATAAGACCCTCTTCCTCAGCTGCGATCGTGCACAAAACTTAATTTCAAGGCAAGAAATACATGGATATCTTGGATGGCATTGGGGTGAGTAAATTAGTGAAAATGGTAAGTTCAGAGTGTCAGATAGTGCTAATATAGAATAATAAAATAAATATTAAATAAGATGCTAACCATATATTTATTAATAATTTATGTTCTGTTAGATGTGTTTTGACTACTTTTTGTATGTTGTATAATTATATCTCTAGGTAACAAAGATATATTTACAAAAAAATATTTTAGAAGGGCCTCATTGATTAATTTTGCCTGGGGCCCCCACTCAATGTTGGTTCGCCTCTGCAGACAACAGTTCCACCTTTCGCGCTATTTTGTGATCGACAAAGTGAAAATGCGGGAAATAAATTGCGACATTTGCCGCCTTCTGCCCGTTTCCATTCAAATGGACATTTTCTGAAGAAGCAGTAAATACGACCCGAGTTAAAGATGATTAGAAAAATATATTTAAATATATATTTTTTTCGTTTTGTAATTTAATTTATTTCATACAGGGGATTTTGCCGGCATTTTTTCAACAGTAAATCTAAACAATAATTTAATATAATTGGGCTGTAAGTGTTTAAAAAAGCACTGATGATTTTCTCCTGTATTGGTGGGAACAGTTGTTTATGTGTTCTCACCGGGCGTGAATGAAGCAATGCTGTTTTTCACAAATGTGTCAAATATCTCAATCTATCTGTCACAAGGTGTCAGTTCTCCTGTTCTTCTCATCAAAGCGCAGATAGCACATGAGTGTCCAAATTCATTAGACCAAAAGTCCCCCTGTGTTGCCGCCCAAATGACACAGTGAGCTTCAGGCAATCTGTGCGGCTTTATAGCTCTCGATACAATGATCATAATAGCGCCGCAGATGCGCGTGCGCAGTGATCTCAATGAAAGCGCTTCTCAAAAACATGCACATAGTGTGCCTCATTTCCCAATAACTGCTGATCTTAGCTGTTATAAGAGCTTTTTCTACGAGCGATTTTATGAACCATAGTTATATGTTTTATGTGCAACCAGAGTGAGCACCCGCAAAATGCGACGAGACTCACTCCAGTTCACGAGCTCCTCTCCAAATGTGTTTCAGACGCGAGTCATTTTGCTCATCTACCTGCAAAAGAAATGCTGACGTGTTTGAAGAAACACACTTTATTATATTTTTAAGAACAGACAAAAGAAAAGATGTCAATGCTTGTTTGATAGTTTGGGGAAGGAACAAAGGCGGTATATAAGGAGGTTCCTAATTATCCATTCGCCTCCTGGCGTGTCGGTCAGAACACAGGATAGGATTCAAACAGTCAGGTTCCATTCAAAAGGGGTTTATTAATATGGTAGAAGCCACAAGTCACAGGCAAATGACAGGTTGCATATTTAGGTAGTCAGGTTGATATGAGGGTATAGGAGAGTATTTGAACAGGTGTGTGTGTGTGTGTGTGTGTGTGTGTGTGTGTGTGTGTGTGTGTGTGTGCTTCTACAACAGAAACAGAAAGAAAGAAATAGGTTAACATACCTCTGTACCTCTAACAAATACCAGGAGATTATATAGCTAATTATCAATAACAATATACATAACATAGTAATATCAACTTGTAATGCAATAACGCTTATCGCAACATGCTGATATGGCGTTAATATGTAAACAATAAAAAACACGAAAACGAAAGTAAACTGCTGATCGGCAATGAGCATCACTTAAAGGGTAACTAAACACCTGCTCAGAGTCTGACTCCACCCACTAGAAATATTTGAAAATGCAGGAAAAGTGGGCAGACCCCGGCGGTACTAGTACTAATAAAGCCCCATGCTTACAGATCATTAACTAAAAAAAGTTGGTTTAGGGTTTAGTTACCCTTTAATTACCTCATTTATATGAACATAATAGATTCATTCCAGTCATCATCTACACAGTGACATGCACAACGACATATTCTGCAATATTATTGCCTCAGGAGTCAGATATAATTGAACATTGAACATGTGAAACACGGCGCAGATGATACTAAAATAACGGGTAACACCAGATCCCAAAACACTCAATATCAGCGGATAAACATCACGTTAACATTCATGAAATGATCTGTGGATTAATCAGAACATATAACAGGGAAATAATCACTTACAGTCACTCATGGACGCACACTTTAACACCCACAACAAGTTATCTAGCACATATCACGGGTATTTTGTCTGCCTCGTTCCGCTGTATAATGCCGTTGATTGACAGGCGCTCTAAGCTCCGCCTTTCCAACAATGCTCGTGTCTGATTCACTGTTCAGATGGTGCAACGGGACCCTGTCTCGTGAAACTTTGTATTAAATAAACAAAGAGGAAAGTGCTGAAATCAAAAAGTAATACAAGACACGTTCGTTGTTTGCAATTTTCGCCTGTTGCCGCATAATGATACTTGCGTGATGGCAAATGGAGACCTGCGTGAAGTTGCCCCCCACCCAACGCAAAACGTCTGCAAAAGAGTCTCAATCGTTTGTGCTGGTTTGTGCTGCTTCGGTTTTTTAGATATTAAAATAAAATGTATAGGTCATTCTGAGGTCACTCATGACTGTTTTAATAACATTTCAAATGTAATTTTATTTCTGTGATGTCAAAGCTGAATTTTCAGCATCATTACTCCAGTCTTCAATGGTGTATTTGTTTGTTTTTAATTTCGTTTTTGTTTATTTTACTTGTATTGTTTATTTTATAGATTATACTGTATATATTTCTTTCTATTTGTAGTCTATATATGCTCTATATTTTATTCTATGTGTTGGATTGACAATTGTCATGTTCATTGTTTGTAATCTGACTGGCATAATAAAAACATTTAAAACTCCATCTTCAATGTCACATGATCCTTCAGAAATCATATTACATATATAAATATTACTTACCCCAAACCTTTGAATGATTGTGTATCCACCTCCATCCATCCATCTTCAACCGCTTATCCGAAGTCGGGTCGCGGGGGCAGCAGCTCCAGCAGGGAGCCCCAAACTTCCCTATCCCGAGCCACATTAACCAGTTCTGACTGGGGGACCCCGAGGCGTTCCCAGGCCAGTGTGGAGATGTAATCTCTCCACCTAGTCCTGGGTCTTCCCCGAGGCCTCCTCCCAGCTGGACGTGACTGAAACACCTCCCTAGGGAGGCTGCCAGGGGGCATCCTTACCAGATGCCCAAACCACCTCAACTGACTCCTTTCGACTCCTCACCCTATCTCTAAGGGAGAAGCCCGCCACCCTTCTGAGGAAGCCCATTTCGGACCCTTGTACTCGCGACTGTGTTTTTGTGTATCCACACACACAAAAAAAGCAGCACAACTGTTTTCAACTGATAATAATAATGAATTATTCTTGAGCAGCAAATCTGCATATTAGAAATATTTCTGAAGAATCATGTGAAACTGAAGACTGAAGTAATGCTGACAATTCAGCTTTGATCACAGCAATAAATTACAGTTTATTCACTATACTATATATTCATATAGAATACAACTATTTTACATTGGAATAATATTTTACAATATTACTTTTTTACTGTATTTTTGATCAAATAAATGCAGCCTTGGTGAGCAGAAGAGACTTCTTTCAGAAACATTAAAAAATCATAATGATTTCAAACTTTTGGCTAGTATATATATATATATATATATATATATATATATATATATATATATATATATAAACAATCTTCTTTCACATTGTCTTTATGGGGTATTCTTTGTATAATTTTGAGGAAAATAATTAATTTAATACATTTTGGAGTAAGGCTGTAACATAGCAAAATGTGGAAAAAGTGAAGCGCTGTGAATGCTTTCCGGATGCTCTGTATGTGTGTGTGTATGTGTATGTGGAAACTCGTGACTCAATGAATTAAGAATTAAGCCAAAATGATTTTACTTTTGAATTCAATTACTGTGTACTATCAAACATCCATTAACACCTTTATCTTTAAAAAAAATAAAATTAAAAACACTTAATACTGACAAGCCACTATCTGTCTTCAAACCAGAATAACAGACTTGAGGGCAAACAACAAGGCTGTGTGGCATGTAACAAAAATACTTGTATTTGTGAAATTAAATTTAAACAATGCAATCAGTCTTTTGTGTATAATAAAGCATATGGGCATATTTAGTCTTTTTCTGACACTCCTGTCACTCCACTTCTCAGGTCGTCATACATCTCCCAGACACATGGAGACCTCCTGCAGTAGGCCACATAATGTCCAAGAGCATCCTGGGTCGTCTTCTTCTTGTCAATCACTAGAGCATCCTGGTTAAGCCTCCTTTGAAAGTTGTGATTGCCCTTAAAGTAAATCTCTCTCCATGTAAAACTGTAATTAGCATGTATTAGTATTAGCAACGAGTTTTCTGTTCAATAAACATTGACAATCTTAGCTCTCTTGAATGCTGTACCATAATATTGTAGCTGACAGTGTTTAAACATTGTACTTACATTGGCCAGACATTTGATTTAGTAACGACTTTTGTCGCCTGTTTCTCTACTTACTCTTCACTAATGTCCACAATAGTATCTTGAACAGAAGTTGTAATTCCCTCTAAGCACAGGCAGACACAAGTGGTTTTCTTGCTACTGGTTTATTGAAGTCCTCGCTCCAAATCCACCGTGAAAACTAATAAAACAACATTGACGAGAAAATATAGAAACAATGTTAGCGTAACATAAACAATAACATGCACAGCATGTTGAATAACATTTACCAAAGTAAAATGCAGACGGACAAAATAAATACCTCGTTGGCTGCATGCTACAAAGAAAGGGAAGTCTTTAACTCTTCAGAGGTAAACTTAAACCGCTCACATCAAGGTCTGCTTTAGCCAGCATAAAATTCTTCACCGGAACACACACGTGTACATGCTATCTGCTGCCAGCTGGAGTTGAGCAACAGTACAACTAACGCGAGAGCAACCCAATGAAACTTGTAAGTGACTTCAAAATAAAAGCATAAATAACAACTTGTTACTTAACAAGAAAAAGGGAAATATACAATTACAAAATGTTATTGCAACAACAATTACACTCCCACCAAATCACACAAATCTTAATGTGGGATTTCTCTAAACACAATATTTGTTGCAAGTAAACGCTTTACCTTCTCAATGAAACATTTCCTGTTAACCATTTAACATGAAATTTCACACATTTCAAACATTTACACCTTAGTCTGCCTCAAGCAGAGTAACAACTTTCTGTATAGGTCTTTCAAGGAACATTGTTTTAGTTGTTAGTTTCCCCCCTTTGCCCAATGTGGTGTCACTAAGCAGTAATCTCAGTTTTCTCACCCTACCATCTGAACTTGGATAAACTTCTGTAATTCTGGCCAGCTTCCATTCATTGCGTGGTACCAGATCATCTTGTAGAAGGACGATGTCATTGACCTTTAAATTCCGTCTGTTTTTGTGCCACCTTTGTCTTGGTTGTAAGTTCAATAGATATTCTTTCTTCCATCGAGTCCAAAACTCATTAGCCAAATACTGCACTCGGCACCACCTCTTGTGAAGATAAAGATCCTCTCTGACAAATTTTCCAGGTGGGGGCAGAATGATTGTGGACTTCATTGTAAGGATATGGTTTGGAGTTAAAGGTTCAGGTCCGGATGGGTCATTCAAATACTCAGCAGTGAGTGGTCTGCTGTTAATGGTGGCCATAACCTCATACAGGAATGTCCTTAGAGAAGTGCTGTCAAGCCTTTGTGCTGAATGGTCGAGAATAGCAGTGAGAACACTTCTTATGGATCTTATTTGCCTCTCCCAGACACCACCCATGTGACTTGCTGCTGGAGGGTTCATAAGAAATTCACATCCTAGAGCCTTCACTCTTTCTTGATCCATTCCTTTCATGAGTTCTGCAAACTCTCTCCTTGCACCAACAAAATTGGTTCCTTGGTCACATCTCAGTTGACGAACATTTCCTCTTATGGCAATGAATGCTCTTAAAGAATTGATAAATGCATCAGTTGTCATGTCATCAATCACCTCTATGTGTACGGCTCTTGAACACAGACAAGTAAGTAAGAGACCATATCTTTTGAGATCTTTCCTTCCTTCTTTAACATAGATTGGACCAAAGCAGTCTATGCCAATGTAAGTGAAAGGAGGACTTGTTTCTGTTCTCTCTTTTGGTAAGTCACCCATTATTTGTTCCTCAGTACTTCTTCTGTATTTTCTGCACTTGACACATTTGAATATGTGTGATGAGACAGCACCACTGCATCCCAGGATCCACCATCCATTAGATCACAGTTCATTTATTGTCATTCCACGTCCTTGATGATGTACTCTTTCGTGAAAGTGCTTGATAAGCAAAGCTGATACGTGGCTGTTCTTTGGGAGTATTGCCGGATGCTTCACGTGTGGGTGTAACGTGGCTTTACTTAGGCGCCCTCCCACTCTTAGAATACCCTCTTCGTCCAAAAATGGACTTAACTTGTGCAGCTTCCTGTCTTTAGATTTGGTAACTACTTGGTTTAGTTTTAAGCTCCTTATCTCATCTGAGAATGCTTCTTCTTGAACAAGCTTAATGATAAAAAGTTCAGCTTCTTTCCTTTCTTCTAGGCTCGTTCTTTCTTTTGTTCTTTGTTTCACACCTTTGTACTCTTTGACTTGACGTTGCAATCTGGCAACTGCTTTTACTCCCCTTGACCAATCAGAGAATTTCTGTAGACGATCCAATAATGATCTGTCTTCCCTTGCCTTTGTGTTACACACAAGAGCCTTGTTGAGTTCAGGATCATCTTCCTTTACTTCTCCCACCTTGCGTTCTCTGTCAGGTAGTTTCTCTTGCCACAGAAACGTCGGTCCTGTGAACCAGTTTGAGGTCTTAAGTTGCTCTGCAGTCAAACCTCGAGAGGCATGATCTGCTGGATTGTCTTCAGAGGCAACATAATGCCATTGCTCTGGCTTCGTGCTTGACTTTATTCTCTGTATACGGTTGGCTACAAACACTTGAAACCTTCTGGCGTCGTTGTTTATGTAGCCGAGAACAACTGTGGAGTCTGTCCAAAAGAACTCTAGTAGGTCTTGGATTTCTAGTTCTTTTCGGAGCATATCACTGGTTCGAACAGCAATGACTGCTGCTGAGAGTTCAAGTCTTGGTATAGTTGTGATTTTGGTTGGTGAAACTCTTGCCTTTGCCATTACCAGACAGCAATGGATTTCGTCAGACTGGTTAATAGCTCGCATGTAAGTACATTCACCATATCCGGACACACTTGCATCGGAGAAATGGTGGAGCTCATACCTTTTAACATTGCCAAACCTTGCAGGTAAGAAGCATCTTTTGATTTGCATTTCAACCAGATTGGGAAGGTCTCTGATCCAGGACTCCCACTGAGGTCTTAGGTTTTCTGGAAGTTCCTCATCCCAGCCAATCTTCTCTCTGCACATTTGCTGGAGTATTTGTTTCCCCAAAAGGATGAAGGGTGCCATGAACCCCAGGGGATCATACACAGAGGATACAGTAGAGAGCACACCTCTTCTTGTTAGTGGATTGGGTTTTACTTGAACTCTGAATTTGAATGAGTCAGATGTGATGCACCACTCTACGCCAAGAGCTCTCTCCATATGTGGTAAACTCAAGGCCATGTCTAGATCTTTAATTGTAGCACATTCTTCTTCCAGGATGGTTGCCATCACGTTCTCACTGTTAGAAACAAACTTATGGAGTCTTAATTTGCCAGTGCTGCAAAGCTCTCTTGATTCTTTGACAAGTTGGATGGCTTCCTTCTCAGTTTGAACACTTATTAGACCATCGTCTACGTAGAAATTTCGTTGAATGAAGCGTATGGCGTCTTCGCGGAACTGACCTTGTCCTTTTGCTGCCAGGTGTTTTAGGCCGAAGTTGGCACAGCCAGGAGATGAGGCTGCTCCGAACAAGTGGACCTTCATTCTGTAGATTGATGGTGTAGTTTCCAAGCTGCCGTTCTCCCACCATAAGAATCTTAAATAATCTTGATCTTCCCTTTTCACATGAAACTGGTGGAACATTCTTTCAACGTCGCACATGACTGCAACAGAACCCTTTCGGAAGCGGCACAGAACACCCACCAATGTATTTGTCAGGTCAGGCCCAGTGAGCAAATGGTCATTAAGCGATGTTTCTTGAAACTTGGCAGAACAGTCAAATACTACTCGGATTTTTGCTGGTTTCTGAGGATGATAAACTCCATGATGTGGAATGTACCAAGCAGGATTGTTATCAATTTCTTCCTCAAGGACCTTCTCTGCATCACCACGTGAAATCATGTCCTCCATAAAGTTTACGTAGTCTTTGTAGTACCTTTGATCTTTCCTTAGTCTCCTTTCAAGACAGTTCAGGCGGTGTATTGCGCATGTCTTGTTGTTAGGTAATGTTGGTCTTTCTTCTTTGAACGGTAATGGCATTTCGTAGTGACCATTGTCCTTTTGTGTGATGTTTTCTCTTAACTTGGATAGGAACTTGAGATCTTCTTGAGACACAGGATTATCTTCACCACCTTTTTCGGAGAAGTCCGATTCAAGGACTCTAATGATCTCTGATGGAGTAAGTTCCTTTACTTTGGTTCGGCTCACATAGTGTACTTCAGCTTTGAGATTGACAGAAGGCTCCACACCTGGTGTCACTTGTTTCACTACTATGCGATGGCTGATTCCAATGGCATCACCATAGTCTACGCAGGGATTCCCGTAGCCAACAATGCTCCATCCAAGGTCTGTACATTGTGCATAAGGTTGATTTCCTTCCCCAGACACAATTTCCCTTGGTAGTAAGGCTTGTGAGCAGTTGTACCCAATGAGCAGACCTACTTCGCAGTCCTGTAGAGGTGCAATATCTTCTTGAAGGTGCTCTAAATGGGACCATGCCTTTGCGGTTTCATCTGTTGGTATGTGAGTTCTGTTGGCTGGAATAAACTCACGTGTGTAGACTGGTGGTAAGGGAATCTTCTTACCGGAGTAAAAGCCTCTCACTTGTAGGTCATTTACTCTTTGAGAGCTTACTACTGTGGTTCTTGAGGCCATAGTAGAGAGCTTGAGCTTGACGTGTTCTTTGTTTGCTTCCAAGGCTTCAGCTACTTCACTTAGAACAAAAGTTGTGTCGCTTTGAGAATCCAACAGAGCATATACAAGGACTTCTTGCGCTGGCTGAATTGTGGATGAAAGCCAGACGGGAATTATTGCAGCTGTTTGCATGTTAGCTTGATCAACAATTACTCTGTTTGAAGTAGCGGCTGTGGTTGTTTCTGCGTGTTGTGTAGATTGAGGTCTCCTTTTGTACTTTTCATGATTTGTGCTTGGATTTTCTTGACTCAGATTTTGCTTGACATATGGTGGTCTTTGTTCACCTTTGGCTCGCTCCTCGTGCAAACAGGTAGGATGCCGCTTGTGGCACATGTTACAAACACTCCTGCTGTTGCAGCTCTTTGAGTGGTGACCAGAATTGAGACAACCAAAGCATAGCCTTTCAGCTTGAACAAATTTGATTCTGTCTGAAATTGTTTTCTCCATGAACTCCCTGCATTTGTGCAAAGTATGCCCAGTCTTGTTACAGAAAATGCATGTTATGACAATCCTTTCATTTGAACTTGTGGTCAATGTCTTTGCTCCAAAGCTTTGATGTCTTTGGCATTTTGTTTTTTCAGCCTCTCCTTGTTTCAGTGACTGCAATGATGTGACAGGGTTACAGGCAATTTTTGCTTCTTTTGTCAGAAATTTCACAAATTGACTAAAGGAGGGGAATTGGTTACTCTCTTCTTGTACTTTGATAACTATCCGGTTCCATCTCACCGTTAGCCAATCTGGTAATTTTGAAAGAATTTTCCTGTTTTCATTACAGTCATTTAACACTTCCAGTGTCTTGATGTGGACCATGGCAGCCTCACAACTACGAAGAAAATCGGCAAACTCTCTAAGCTCAAAGCTGTCCTTAGGTCCCATCTTTGGCCATGCTTGGAGCTTGTCCCTGTATGATTTTGCAATTGTAAATGGGTTTCCGTATCTCTCCTCCAAAATCTCCCATGCTGCAACATAGGCAGATTCGGTTCAGAGTAGGAAATAGCCTTCAAGTGCTTTCTTAGCTTGTCCACTTACGTATCTACGGAGGTAGTATATCTTCTCCTTGTCTTGAATGTTCTTCTGGTCGATCAGTGTTTCAAAAGAAAGCTTCCAGTCATTGTATCTCAATGGATCCCCACTGAATAATGAAGGTTCAGGAATTGGAATCCTGTTGGCGCTTAAAGCACCTGCCAGCACCTTAACAAGCTCCGCTGTACTTTCATTTGAGGAGGTGGATATAGCTTGTGGTAAAGAAGGCATATGCAGAGGCAGAGGATTTGTGAGTGCAGGTTCTTGATTATTTGCTGCCATCTCATGCTGTAGTATGTATTTCTGTTCTTCTGTGGCCTTCACTTGATCATAAACCTGCATTCTTGCTTGCGCTGCATTGAGACCTTTCACTGCCTCCAAACGCTGTATCTTTCTCCGTTTTTCCTCTAGAATCCGTTGAAGATTTGCATGCTCATCTTCCAGTTGAGCTTTAATTTTAGCTTCCTCTTCCTCTCTATGCATTCTTCGTTTCACGTCTTCCTCTTCTCGCTCTAAACGATGCTGCCTCTTGATCAGCTATCTTCCTTTTAGCTTCTGCTTCTAGGTGATTTAGTTCTGCTTGCTCTCTTTCTTGTTCTTGTAACACTTTCAGAACAGCTTGACTTGCAGCAGCATCAGCAACAGCTTCTTGTCGTTTTACAGAGGAACTGCTTGAATGCTCTGAGGTGCCTTTTAAGATAGAGCCTGATTTACAGGTGCTTGAGTCAAAGAGAGACCCTGCTTCAGGCCAATCTTGCTCTTCTAATCTGGAATCTTTCCATCCAGTCGACTTGAGGCTTTGGATACAATGAACCTAGAAATCTCTACACACAGATCCACTCTTCGACGCACGTCAGGGTCTGGAACTGAGACATTGCGTAGCTCATCATAAACACGCTGGACATCTGCAGAAAGACTTGTGACGTCTCCAATGATATCATTAAGCAAATCGTCAGATAAAGGATCTGTGTATTGTGATAATGGCTGCTTAGATGATTTAACTTGTATTCTCCATTTGTCGTAAATGTAGTTAAACCTTTGTTGAAGCGCTTTCATTTTTTCGACTTGCATTTCTTTACCCTTGCATTTAAAGTTCTGATTCTTTGACTTCGTCTGGGTTGCTGAGTTTCCTCTTGCTGGACTTCAGCAGCCACTTGGCATTCTTCAGGCAGGTCTTGAGAATTTGCACTATCCCTAACACTGTCCCTTACCTCAATTGTAGCTTCATTTGGCTTTGACATTCTCAATCATTGCATTAAATTTACCCATTTTGTAACACTTGATCAAATGTAAATGTTAATTAAATGTAGATCCTTTAAAGTCGAAACAGATCAAATGTTATTAGTTCAAAAACAGTTGAAAATGCACTTAGAGAATTGGAAACGTGCAAAAATAGCTTAATTCAACTTTGCTTATTACCTTCAAAATACACTCAATATATATATAAAACACTTAGAACACTTGAATAACTTAAATAACAAATGGCAAATAGCCTTCACTTATTATTTCAATAATGCAATTGAAATATAGAAAGTTCACTGAAAAAAAAAAAGAATTTTCCGTTTAACTTTGGCACCTTAATGTGACTATAATGGCAAGCTTCAATTACATTACGTGAACAGATAAGTAAAACATGTACCACCCACAACACAGCAGCTATCACAGTAAAACTCTTTGGCAAACCTTTACAAAAGCCTTCTTCTTAGACCACTCTTAACTTATTAGTGTTCAAGTTGCTTATGGTTTTGTCTTGAAAACGTTGCCCATTAAAACTGTGTGTCTTCTTACTTCTTACTGTGTGTTTTGCGTCACACGTTAGTCAGTTCTTTTATGGCAGCTCCGTGCATGCGCAGGTCGTTAGAAGTCCGCTGATCCTTTGAACTGGCCGCATCGTCACTTAATATGCCCACTCGCCTCGATGAACAGTACGAGTTTTCACTGTAATTCCCTCTAAGCACAGGCAGACACAAGTGGTTTTCTTGCTACTGGTTTATTGAAGTCCTCGCTCCAAATCCACCGTGAAAACTAATAAAACAACATTGACGAGAAAATATAGAAACAATGTTAGCGTAACATAAACAATAACATGCACAGCATGTTGAATAACATTTACCAAAGTAAAATGCAGACGGACAAAATAAATACCTCGTTGGCTGCATGCTACAAAGAAAGGGAAGTCTTTAACTCTTCAGAGGTAAACTTAAACCGCTCACATCAAGGTCTGCTTTAGCCAGCATAAAATTCTTCACCGGAACACACACGTGTACATGCTATCTGCTGCCAGCTGGAGTTGAGCAACAGTACAACTAACGCGAGAGCAACCCAATGAAACTTGTAAGTGACTTCAAAATAAAAGCATAAATAACAACTTGTTACTTAACAAGAAAAAGGGAAATATACAATTACAAAATGTTATTGCAACAACAATTACAGAAGTGTCACATGGGCCTATAGTGGTGGCAGTGAAGTGTAGCAGATGATACTCCATGTAAATAAATAAAAAGTTCAATCAGGAAACACCAGTGAAGTAAAGAATGTTTATTGAACAAATTGTTTATTGAACAAATGATGTGATGATTAGTCTTGACAGAAATTTTTCGGAAATTCGACTCAAGTGTGTTCACATCGAGGAGATTTGCGCTTTTGTTCTCATGCCCAGAGCTGAGCGAAAGTGAGTGACAGAAAAAGAGTCCGACAGACACCAGATGAATATTCAGCTGCTGCTGTCTGAACACCAATACGTTTTTAATAAACACCATAGCGACTACAAAAACATTAATAAGGAGTTGTTGTATTAAAACATCTTCATCCAACATTTTGGCAAGAGACTGAAATAACAAACCCGCACTGCTCATAAATCGTAACACACAAAACTAGATAGACCTATTTTAGAAATATATAATAAAGTAGCCTAATATATAGTAATCAGAATGACCGAGACTGCTACTAACCTATGATTTTTGTGACCATTAAGTGATCTATTTTATTCTGTCATTATTGTATTCATTAAATATCAGCATTTATAATTCGCCTGTAATTCAATGTCTAATATTTAAAAAACTGAAGCAGCACAAACTAAACTTTTACCAGCACAAACAAGCACAAATGAAGCACAAACGATTGAGACTATTTGGGTAAATTTAGAGCATGTGGGGGTGGGGGCTGGTGACGTCACTCGCCTATAATTCAATGTCTAATATTAAAAAATCCGAAGCAGCACAAACGAAACTTTTAGGGGCACAAACCAGCACAAACAAACGAGACTATTTGAGGTGGGGCATGGGGGCTGAGTGACCTCAGAATGACCTATAAATATTCTTTAAATATCTAAAAAAAAAACGAAGCAGCACAAACGAAAATTTTTACAGCACAAACCAGCACAAACGATTGAGACTATTTTGCAGACATTTTGCGTTGGGTGGGGGCCAACTTCACGCAGGTCACAGACCTGTGTCCCGCACTGAGTGTCGAGAGGACTGTGATGACGTCACTGAGGCAACAATGATTGACAGGATTCAGGACCAATAGCGTCTGTCTGAGAAAGTGAACGTAAAAGAGCGAGAAAGAAGAGAAAAACAAACCGACAGTAACACCAGATCACAACTTCTCTATCATATAGGCTGCTTTGTCAAAACAACATGAACTTGAATCACTGTAACACTAGCACATATAAAAACTCTGATATATAAAACAACTGAAAAACTTTTATTTCTTTCACCATCAGACTCATTTCCAGTCCTTTGAATGAATTTATAAAATCTTAAATGTCAAGACTTTTGATTATTTTGAGAATTGTACTTTCTTGATACTTATTTATGGCGACATAATGTGTGATTTGATTAAATGATCTCAAGTTGATATATATGATGTCTATCTTAAAGCCTGTGCTCTTGTGCTGATCTTATTTTCTTATTTAATAATCACATAGACCCAGCCCACAGCTATCCGAAAGTGAAAGTTAAATGAATGAAAGTAACATGTTAGACTGACTCATACGAACACGAACGTCCTTCACAGAAAAGGAAATGTTTTCAGAAATATCTAGAAAACATGACGACTTTTAAATATTTGAAGATGCTGCACCTGTCTAACTGTGTTTTGATGTCAATGCTGCTGATGATCGCTGATGGTAAGTATATCTGTTATCCTCTGGGTTATTTGGCAGCAGTGCGATGATTACATTAGCATTTTACCGAATTTCTGGCCGGTAAAGTAATTATTCCTACACCGATCATGACCTCATCGGCCTTCAATAGATCCACACTTGGATGTCGTATTGGGCTGTGGTCTGAAAGAGCTGAACATTTAACGTGTCCCCACAAAACCAAAAACTTTCTCTCACCCTCATGTTATTCCAAATACCTTTTTCTTCTTCTGTGGAACATTAGTGAAATTTGAACGAATGTCTAGATCTCAAATCTTAATAAAACGAGAGTTGATAGATGCAGGATTCAAGTTCTTCTGGTTTTGCAGTAACGGTGTTATGGTTCACATTTCTCACGGTTCGGTTTGTATCCGGGTTTTAGAGTCACTGTTTCGAAATGGTGTGGTAGTTATGTTCAGGGGAATATATATATATCTAAATATTTCTGCCAAATCCAAAGTAAAATATATTGTATTTGGTAACAGACACTTCAAGAGATTTGCCCTCACTACAAATCACCATGGTTTTACTACAGTAGCCATACTTTAAGCATTGTATTTGTAATCAAACAATAGTAACCATAACATTAACATGGTTACTATTATTTGATTACAAATACAATGCTTAAAGTATGACTACTGTAGTAAAACCATGGTTACAAAACTATAGTAAAATTAAGGTTACTATATGGAAACTACAGTATTACTGTTGTAAAACATTTGTTAATTGTATCAAAACTATGATTTATGCCAAGAAAACTATGGTGAAAACAGTCATTGATACTTCAGTCATGGCTTCTACAATATTATTATAATAAAACTGTGGTAATTATATGGCTACTACAGTACTACTACTACAAAAAAACGTGGTTATTATATTGCTACTACATTACTACTACTACATAAAACAATGTTTATTATATGGCTACTACAGTACTACTACTACTACATAAAACCATGTTTATTATATGGCTACTACAGTACTACTACTACATAAAACCGTGGTAATTATATGGCTACTACAGTACTACTACTACAAAAAAAACATGGTTACTATATGGCTATTACAGTAATTCTACTACATAAAACCATTTTTATTATATGGCTTCTACAATACTACTACTACATAAAACCATGGTTACTATATGGCTACTACAGTACTACTACTACATAAAACCATGGTTACTATATGGCTACTAAAGTACTACTACTACAAAAAACCATGTTTATTATATGGCTACTACAGTACTACTACTACATAAAACCATGGTTACTATATGGCTACTAAAGTAATACTAATACAAAAAACAATGTTTATTATATGGCTACTACAGTACTAATACTACATACAACCATGGTTACTATATGGCTACTACAGTACTACTACTAAATAAAACCATGTTTATTATATGGCTACTACAGTACTACTACATAAAACCATGGATACTATATGGCTACTAAAGTACTACTACAAAAAAACAATGTTTATTATATACATAAACCATGGTTAATATATGGCTACTACAGTACTACTACTACTACAAAAAACATGGTTACTATATTGCTACTACATTACTACTACTACATAAAACAATGTTTATTATATGGCTACTACAGTACTACTATTATATAAAACCATGGTTACTATATTGGTACTACATTACTACTACTACATAAAACCATAGTTACTATATGGCTACTACAGTACTACTACTACAAAAAACAATATTTATTATATGGCTACTACATTACTACTACTACATAAAACCATGTTTATTATATGGCTACTACAGTACTACTACTACATAAAACGATGGTTACTATATGGCTACTAAAGTACTACTACTAAAAAAACAATGTTTATTATATGAATACTACAGTACTACTACTACATAAAACCATGTTTATTATATGGCTACTACAGTACTACAACTACATGAAACCATGGTTACTATATGGCTACTACAGAACTACTACTACATAAAACCATGTTTATTATATGGCTACTACAGTATTACTACTACATAAAACCATGGTTACTATAGGGGTACTACAGTACTAGTACTACTACATAAAACCATGGTTACTAAATGGCTACTACAGTACTACTACAGTACTACTACTACATAAAACTATGGTTACTATATGGCTACTAAAGTACTGCTACTACAAAAAACAATGTTTATTATATGGCTACAACATTACTACTACTACATAAAACCATGGTTACTATATGGCTACTAAAGTACTACTACTACATAAAAACATGGTTACTATATGGCAACTAAAGTATTACTACAAAAAAAACAATGTTTATTATATGGCTACTATAGTACTACTACTACTACATAAAACCATGGTTACTATATGGCTACTAAAGTACTACTACTACAAAAAACAATGCTTATTATATGAATACTACAGTACTACTACTAAATAAAACCATGTTTATTATATGGCTACTACAGTACTACTACTACATAAAACCATGGTTACTATATGGCTACTAAAGTACTACTACTACAAAAAACAATGATTATTATATGAATACTACAGTACTAATACTACATAAAACCATGTTTATTATATGGCTACTACAGTACTACTACTACATAAAACCATGGTTGCTTTATGGCTACTAAAGTACTACTACAAAAAAACCATGGTTAATACATGGATACTACAGAACTACTACTACTACATAAAACCATGTTTATTATATGGCTACTACAGTACTACAACTACATAAAACCATGGTTACTATATGGCTACTACAGTACTACTACTACATAAAACCATGGTTACTATATGGCTACTAAAGTACTACTACAAAAAAACCATGGTTAATATATGGATACTACAGAACTACTACTACATAAAACCATGTTTATTATATGGCTATTACAGTACTACTACTACATAAAACCATGTTTGTTATATGGCTAATACAGTACTACTACTACATAAAACTATGGTTACTATATGGCTACTGCAGACACTACTACTACATAAATGCATAGTTACTATATGGGTAATACAGTACTAATACTACATAAAACCATGGTTACTATATGGCTACTATAGCACTACTACTACATAAAACCATGGTTACTATATGGGTACTACAGTACTACTACTACATAAAATATATTTACTATATGGGTACTACAGTACTACTACTACAGAAAACCATGGTTACTATATAGCTACTAAAGTACTACTACTACATAAATCCATAGTTACTATATGGGTACTACAGTACTACTACTACTACTACATAAAACCATGGTTACTATATGGCTACTACAGTACTACAATACTACTACTACATAAAACCACGGTTACCATATGGGTACTACAGTACTACTACTACTTCATAAAACCATAGTTACTATATGGGTACTACAGTACTACTACTACATAAAACTATGGTTACAATATGGCTACCATAGCACTACTAATACATAAAACCATGGTTACTATATGGGTACTACAGTACTACTACTACTACATTAAACCATAGTTACTATATGGGTACTATAGTACTACTAATACATAAAAATATGGTTACTACAGTACTACTACAGTACTATTACTACATAAAACCATGGTTACTATATGGCTACTACAGAACTACTACTACATAAATCCATGGTTACTATATGGCTACTAAAGTACTAATACTACAAAAAACCATGTTTATTATATGGCTACTACAGTACTACTACTACATAAATCCATAGTTACTATATGGGTACTATAGTACTAATACTACATAAAACCATGGTTACTATATGGCTACTATAGCACTACTACTACTACATAAAACCATGGTTACTATGTGGGTACTACAGTACTACTACTACTAAATAAAACAATAGTTACTATATGGGTACTACAGTACTACTACTACATAAAACCATGGTTACTATATGGCTACTATAGCACTACTACTACATAAAACCATGGTTACTATGTGGGTACTACAGTACTACTACTACTAAATAAAACAATAGTTACTATATGGCTACTAAAGTACTACTACAAAAAAAACATTGTTACTATATGGCTACCTTAGAACTGCAACTACATAAAACCATGTTTATTATATGGCTACTACAGTACTACTATTACTAAATAAAACCATGGTTACTATATGGGTACTACAGTACTACTACTACTACTACATAAAACGATGGTTACTATATGGCTACTACAGTACTACTAGTACATAAAACCATGGTTACTATATGGCTACTAAAGTACTACTACTACATAAAACCATGGTTACTAAATGGCTACTACAGTACTACTACAGTACTAATACTACATAAAACCATGGTTACTATATGGCTACTAAAGTACTACTACTACAAAAAACAATGTTTATTATATGGCTGCTAAAGTACTACTACTAAATAAAACCATGTTTATTATATGGCTACTACAGTACTACTACTACATAAAACCATGGTTACTATATGGCTACTAAAACACTAATACTACAAAAAAACAATGTTTATTATATGGCTACTACAGTACTACTACTACATAAAACCATGGTTACTATATTTTCTACTACAGTACTACTACTAAATAAAACCATGTTTATTATATGGCTACTACAGTACTACTACTACATAAAACCATGGTTACTATATGGCTACTAAAGTATTACTACCAAAAAACAATGTTTATTATATGGCTACTATAGTACTACTACTACTACATAAAACCATGTTTATTATATGGCTACTACAGTACTACTACTATTACATAAAACCATGGTTACTATATGGCTACTAAAGTACTACTACTACAAAAAACAATGTTTATTATATGAATACTACAGTACTACTATTACATAAAACCATGGTTACTATATGGCTACTAAAGTACTACTACAAAAAACCATGGTTAATACATGGATACTACAGAACTACTACTACATAAAACCATGTTTATTATATGGCTACTACAGTACTACAACTACATAAAACCATGGTTACTATATGGCTACTACAGTACTACTACTACATAAAACCATGGTTACTATATGGCTACTAAAGTACTACTACAAAAAAACCATGTTTAATATATGGATTCTAGAGAACTACTACTACATAAAACCATGTTTATTATATGGCTACTACAGTACTACTACTACATAAAACCATGTTTATTATATGGGTACTACAGTACTACTACTACAGAAAACCATGGTTACTATATAGCTACTAAAGTACTACTACTAAATAAATCCATAGTTACTATATGGGTACTACAGTACTAATACTACATAAAACCATGGTTACTATATGGGTACTACAGTACTACTACTACTACTACTACTACATAAAACCATGGTTACTATATGGCTAGTACAGTACTACTACTACATAAAACCACGGTTACCATATGGTTACTACAGTACTACTCCTACTACATAAAACCATAATTACTATATGGGTACTACAGTACTACTACTACATAAAACTATGGTTACTATATGGCTACTATAGCACTACTAATACATAAAACCATGGTTACTATATGGTACTACAGTACTACTACTACTACTACATAAAACCATAGTTACTATATGGGTACTACAGTACTACTAATACATAAAAATATGGTTACTACAGTACTACTACAGTACTAGTACTACATAAAACCTTGGTTACTATATGGCTACTACAGAACTACTACTACATAAAACTATGGTTACTATATGGCTACTAAAGTACTACTACAACAAAAACCATGGTTAATATATGGCTACCTTAGAACTGATACTACAAAAAACCATGTTTATTATATGGCTACTACAGTACTACTATTACTACATAAAACCATGGTTACTATATGGGTACTAAAGTTCTACTACTTCTACATAAAACCTATGGTTACTATATGGCTACTACAGTACTACTAGTACATAAAACCATGGTTACTATATGGCTACTAAAGTACTAATACTACATAAAACCATGGTTACTAAATGGCTACTACAGTACTACTTCAGTACTACTACTACATAAAACCATGGTTACTATATGGCTACTAAAGTACTACTACTAAATAAAACCATGTTTATTATATGGCTACTACAGTACTACTACTACATAAAATCATGGTTACTATATGGCTACTAAAATACTAATACTACAAAAAAAATTTTTTATTATATGGCTACTACAGTACTACTACTACATAAAACCATGGTTACTATATTTTCTACTACAGTACTACTACTAAATAAAACCATGTTTATTATATGGCTACTACAGTACTACTACTACATAAAACCATGGTTACTATATGGCTACTAAAGTACTACTACTAGAAAAACCAATGTTTATTATATGAATACTACAGTACTTATACTACATAAAACCATGTTTATTATATGCCTACTACAGTACTACTACTACATAAAACCATGGTTACTATATGGCTACTAAAGTACTACTACAAAAAAAACATGGTTAATACATGGATACTACAGAACTACTACTACATAAAACCATGTTTATTATATGGCTACTACAGTACTACAACTACATAAAACCATGGTTACTATATGGCTACTACAGTACTACTACTACATAAAACCATGGTTACTATATGGCTACTAAAGTACTACTACAAAAAACCATGGTTAATATATGGATACTACAGAACTACTACTACATAAAACCATGTTTATTATATGGCTACTACAGTACTACTACTACATAAAACCATGTTTATTATATGGCTAATACAGTACTACTACTACATAAAACTATGCTTACTATGTGGCTACTGCAGACACTACTACTACATAAATCCATAGTTACTATATGGGTAATACAGTACTAATACTACATAAAACCATGTTTATTATATGGCTAATACAGTACTACTACTACATAAAACTATGCTTACTATGTGGCTACTGCAGACACTACTACTACATAAATCCATAGTTACTATATGGCTACTATAGCACTACTTCTACATAAAACCATGGTTACTATATGGGTACTACAGTACTACTACTACATAAAATATATTTACTATATGGGTACTACAGTACTACTACTACAGAAAACCATGGTTACTATATGGCTACTAAAGTACTACTACTAAATAATCCATAGTTACTATATGGGTACTACAGTACTAATACCACATAAAACCATGGTTACTATATGGATACTACAGTACTACAGTACTACTACTACATAAAACCACGGTTACCATATGGGTACTACAGTACTACTCCTACTACATAAAACCATAGTTACTATGGGTACTACAGTATTACTACTACATAAAACTATGGTTACTATATGGCTACTATAGCACTACTAATACATAAAACCATGGTTACTATATGGGTACTACAGTACTACTACTACATACATAAACCATAGTTACTATATGGGTACTACAGTACTACTAATACATAAAAATATGGTTACTACAGTACTAATACAGTACTACTACTACATAAAACCTTGGTTACTATATGGCTACTACAGAAATACTACTACATAAAACTATGGTTACTATATGGCTACTAAAGTACTACTACAACAAAAACCATGGTTAATATATGGCTACCTTAGAACTGATACTACATAAAACCATGTTTATTATATGGCTACTACAGTACTACTATTACTACATAAAACCATGGTTACTATATGGGTACTACAGTTCTACTACTTCTACATAAAACCATGGTTACTATATGGCTACTACAGTACTACTAGTACATAAAACCACGGTTACTATATGGCTACTAAAGTACTAATAATACATAAAACCATGGTTACTAAATGGCTACTACAGTACTACTTCAGTACTACTACTACATAAAACCATGGTTACTATATGGCTACTAAATTACTACTACTAAATAAAACCATGTTTATTATATGGCTACTACAGTACTACTACTACATAAAACCATAGTTACTATATGGCTACTAAAATACTAATACTACAAAAAACAATGTTCATTATATGGCTACTACAGTACTACTACTACATAAAACCATGGTTACTATATTTTCTACTACAGTACTACTACTAAATAAAACCATGTTTATTATATGGCTATTACAGTACTACTACTACATAAAACCATGGTTACTATATGGCTACTAAAGTACTACTACAAAAAAACCATGGTTAATACATGGATACTACAGAACTACTACTACATAAAACCATGTTTATTATATGGCTACTACAGTACTACAACTACATAAAACCATGGTTACTATATGGCTACTACAGTACTACTACTACATAAAACCATGGTTACTATATGGCTACTAAAGTACTACTACAAAAACCATGGTTAATATATGGAAACTACAGAACTACTACTACATAAAACCATGTTTATTATATGGCTACTACAGTACTACTACTACATAAAACCATGTTTATTATATGGCTAATACAGTACTACTACTACATAAAACTATGGTTACTATGTGGCTACTGCAGACACTAATACTACATAAATCCATAGTTACTATATGGGTAATACAGTACTAATACTACATAAAACCATGGTTACTATATGGCTACTATAGCACTACTACTACATAAAACCATGGTTACTATATGGGTACTACAGTACTACTACTACATTCATTATATGGCTACTACAGTACTACTACTACATAAAACCATGGTTACTATATTTTCTACTACAGTACTACTACTAAATAAAACCATGTTTATTATATGGCTATTACAGTACTACTACTACATAAAACCATGGTTACTATATGGCTACTAAAGTACTACTACAAAAAAACCATGGTTAATACATGGAAACTACAGAACTACTACTACATAAAACCATGTTTATTATATGGCTACTACAGTACTACAACTACATAAAACCATGGTTACTATATGGCTACTACATTACTACTACTACATAAAACCATGGTTACTATATGGCTACTAAAGTACTACTACAAAAAACCATGGTTAATATATGGAAACTACAGAACTACTACTACATAAAACCATGTTTATTATATGGCTACTACAGTACTACTACTACATAAAACCATGTTTATTATATGGCTAATACAGTACTACTACTACATAAAACTATGGTTACTATGTGGCTACTGCAGACACTAATACTACATAAATCCATAGTTACTATATGGGTAATACAGTACTAATACTACATAAAACCATGGTTACTATATGGCTACTATAGCACTACTACTACATAAAACCATGGTTACTATATGGGTACTACAGTACTACTACTACATAAAATATATTTACTATATGGGTACTACAGTACTACTACTACAGAAAACCATGGTTACTATATGGCTACTAAAGTACTACTACTAAATAATCCATAGTTACTATATGGGTACTAGTACTAATACCACATAAAACCATGGTTACTATATGGGTACTACAGTACTACAGTACTACTACTACATAAAACCACGGTTACCATATGGGTACTACAGTACTACTCCTACTACATAAAACCATAGTTACTATGGGTACTACAGTATTACTACTACATAAAACTATGGTTACTATATGGCTACTATAGCACTACTAATACATAAAACCATGGTTACTATATGCGTACTACAGTACTACTACTACATAAAACCATAGTTACTATATGGGTACTACAGTACTACTAATACATAAAAATATGGTTACTACAGTACTACTACAGTACTACTACTACATAAAACCTTGGTTACTATATGGCTACTACAGAACTACTACTACATAAAACTATGGTTACTATATGGCTACTAAAGTACTACTACAACAAAAACCATGGTTAATATACGGCTACCTTAGAACTGATACTACATAAAACCATGTTTATTATATGGCTACTACAGTACTACTATTACTACATAAAACCATGGTTACTATATGGGTACTACAGTACTACTACTACTACATAAAACCATGGTTACAATATGTCTACTAAAGTACTACTACTACAAAAAACAATGTTTATTATATGGCTACTAAAGTACTACTACTAAATAAAACCATGTTTATTATATTGCTACTACAGTACTGCTACTACATAAAACCATGGTTACTATATGGCTACTAAAGTATTACTACAAAAAACAATGTTTATTATATGGCTACTATAGTACTACTACTATTACATAAAACCATGTTTATTATATGGCTACTACAGTACTACTACTACTACATAAAACCATGGTTACTATATGGCTACTAAAGTACTACTATTACAAAAAACAATGTTTATTATATGAATAATACAGTACTAATACTACATAAAACCATGGTTGCTATATGGCTACTAAAGTACTACTACAAAAGAACCATGGTTAATACATGGTTACTACAGAACTACTACTACATAAAACCATGTTTATTATATGGCTACTACAGTACTACTACTACATAAAACCATGGTTACTAAATGGCTACTACAGTACTACTACAGTACTAGTACTACAAAAAACCATGGTTACTATATGGCTACTACAGAACTACTACTACATAAATCCATGGTTACTGTATGGCTACTACAGTACTAGTACTACATTAAACCATGGTTAATATATGGCTACTACAGTACTACTACTACTACTACTACTACTACAAAAACCATGGTTACTATATTGCTACTACATTACTACTACCACATAAAACAATGTTTATTATATGGCTACTACAGTACTACTACTACATAAAACCATGTTTATTATATGGCTACTACAGTACTACTTCTACATAAAACCATGTTTATTATATGGCTAATAAAGTACTACTACTACATAAAACTATGGTTACTATGTGGCTACTGCAGACACTACTACTACATAAATCCATAGTTACTATATGGGTACTACAGTACTAATACTACATAAAACCATGGTTAATATATGGCTACTATAGCACTACTACTACATAAAACCATGGTTACTATATGGGTACTACAGTACTACTACTACATAAAATATATTTACTATATGCATACTACAGTTACTACAGAAAACCATGGTTACTATATGGCTTCTAAAGTACTACTACTACATAAATCCATAGTTACTATATGGGTACTACAGTACTAATACTACATAAAACCATGGTTACTATATGGGTACTACAGTACTACTGCTACTACTACTACATAAAACCATGGTTACTATATGGCTACTACAGTACTACAGTACTACTACTACATAAAACTACGGTTACCATATGGGTACTACAGTACTACTACTACTACATAAAACCATAGTTACTATATGGGTACTACAGTACTACTAATACAGAAAAATATGGTTACTACAGTACTACTACAGTACTACTACTACATAAAACCATGGTTACTATATGGCTACTATAGAACTACTACTACATAAAACTATGGTTACTATATGGCTACTGAAGTACTACTACAACAAAAACCATGGTTAATATATGGCTACCTTAGAACTGATACTACATAAAACCATGTTTATTATATGGCTACTACAGTACTACTATTACTACATAAAACCATGGTTACTATATGGCTACTAAAGTACTAATACTACATAAAACCATGGTTACTAAATGGCTACTACAGTACTACTACAGTACTACTACTACATAAAACCATGGTTACTATATGGCTACTTAAGTACTACTACTACTACAAAAAAACAATGTTTATTATATTGCTACTAAAGTACTACTACTAAATAAAACCATGTTTATTATATGGCTACTACAGTACTACTACTACTACATAAAACCATGGTTACTATATGGCTACTAAAGTAATACTACTACAAAAAACATGTTTATTATATGGCTACTACAGTACTACTACTACATAAATCCATTGTTACTATATGGGTACTACAGTACTTATACTACATAAAACCATGGTTACTATATGGCTACTATAGCACTACTACTACATAAAACCATGGTTACTATGTGGGTACTACAGTACTACTACTACTAAATAAAACAATAGTTACTATATGGGTACTACAGTACTACTAATATATAAAACTATGGTTACTATATGGCTACTAAAGTACTACTACAAAAAAAACAAGGTTACTATATGGCTACCTTAGAACTGCAACTACATAAAACCATGTTTATTATATGGCTACTACAGTACTACTATTACTAAATAAAACCATGGTTACTATATGGGTACTAAAGTACTACTACTACTACTACATAAAACCATGTTAATTTTATGGCTACTACAGTACTACTACTACTACATAAAACCATGGTTACTATATGGCTACTAATGTACTACTACTTCAAAAAACAATGTTTATTATATGGCTACTAAAGTACTACTACTACTACATAAAACCATGTTTATTATTTGGCTACTACAGTACTACTACTACATAAAACCATGGTTACTATATGGCTACTAAAGTACTACTACTACTACAAAAACTATGTTTATTATATGGCTACTAAAGTACTACTACTAAATAAAACCATGTTTACTATATGGCTACTACATTACTACTACTACATAAATCCATAGTTACTATACGGCTACTATAGCACTACTACTACATAAAACCATGGTTACTATATGGGTACTACAGTACTACTACTACATAAAATATATTTACTATATGGGTACTACAGTACTACTACTACAGAAAACCATGGTTACTATATGGCTACTAAAGTACTACTACACAAATCCATAGTTACTATATGGTTACTACAGTACTAATACTACATAAATCCATGTTTACTATATGGGTACTACAGTACTACTACTACTACTACTACACAAAACCATGGTTACTATATGGCTACTACAGTACTACAGTACTACTACTACATAAAACCACGGTTACTATATGGGTACTACAGTACTACTACTACATAAAACTATGGTTACTATATGGCTACTATAGCAATACTAATACATAAAACCATGGTTACTATATGGGTACTACAGTACTACTACTACTACATGAAACCATGGTTACTATATGGCTACTACAGAACTACTACTACATAAATCCATGGTTACTATATGGCTACTAAAGTACTACTACAAAAACAATTTTTATTATATGGCTACTACAGTACTACTACTACATAAAACCATGGTTACTAAATGGCTACTACGGTACTACTACAGTACTACTACTACATAAAACCATGGTTACTATATGGCTACTACAGAACTACTACTACATAAATCCATGGATACTGTATGGCTACTACAGTACTACTACTACATAAAACCATGGTTAATATATGGCTACTACAGTACTACTACTACTACAAAAACATGGTTACTATATTGCTACTACATTACTACTACTACTACATAAAACAATGTTTATTATATGGCTACTACAGTACTACTACTACATAAAACCATGTTTATTATATGGCTACTACAGTACTACTACTACTACATAAAACCATGGTTATTATATGGCTACTAAAGTACTACTACTACAAAAAACAATGTTTATTATATGGCTAAAAAGTACTACTACTACTACATAAAACCATGTTTATTATTTGGCTACTACAGTACTACTACTACATAAAACCATGGTTACTATATGGCTACTAAAGTACTACTACTACTACAAAAACTATGTTTATTATATGGCTACTAAAGTTCTACTACTAAATAAAACCGTGTTTATTATATGGCTACTATAGTACTACTACTTCATAGAACCATGGTTACTATATGGCTACTTAAGTACTACTACTACAAATAACAATGTTTATTATATGGCTACTACAGTAGTACTACTACATAAAACCATGGTTTCTATATGGCTACTAAAGTACTACTACTACAAAAAAAACAATGTTTATTATATGGCTACTACAGTAATACTACTACTACTACATAAAACCATGTTTATTACATGGCTACTGCAGTACTACTACTACTACATAAAACCATGGTTACTATATGGCTACTAACGTACTACTACTACAAAAAACAATGTTTATTATATGAATACTACAGTACTACTACTACTACTACTACATAAAACCATGTTTATTATATGGCTACTACAGTACTACTAATACATAAAACCATGGTTTCTATATGGCTACTAAAGTACTACCACAAAAAAACATGGTTAATACATGGATACTACAGAAATACTACTACATAAAACCATTTTTATTATATGGCTACTACAGTACTACTACTACATAAAACCATGATTAGTATATGGCTACTACAGAACTACTACTACATAAAACCATATTTATTATATGGCTACTACAGTACTACTACAATATAAAACCATGGTTACTATATGGGTACTACATTACTACTACTACTACATAAAACCATAGTTACTATATGGGTACTACAGTACTACTACTACATAAAACTATGGTTACTATATGGCTACTAAAGTACTACTACTACAAAAAACCATGGTTACTGTATGGCTACCTTAGAACTGCTACTACATAAAACCATGTTTATTATATGGCTACTACAGTACTACTACTACTACTACATAAAACCATTGTTACTATATGGGTACTACAGTACTACTACTACTACTACATAAAACCATGGTTTCAATGTGGCTACTAAAGTACTACTACTACATAAAACCATGGTTACTGTATGGCTACTAAAGTACTACATCTACATAAAACCATGTTTATTATATGATTACTACAGTACTACTACTACATAAAACTATGGTTACTATATGGCTACTATAGTACTAATACTAAATAAAACCATGTTTACTATATGGCTACTACAGTACTACTACTACAGAAAACCATGGTTAATTCTATCAAAACCATGATGTCTGCTAAGAAACCCACGGTGACAACAGTCCTAGTTATTTCAGTCATGGTTAAAACCATTGTTATTAACACTAGAAGTGTGGAGCATGGGGTCATCCGACCTTTGTGCTTTAAGAAAAATAATCTTTGCACTCAATCAAAATCCAGGGCCCTGCTTTCATCCTAGATATTTGAGTTTTATCACCAGTGCACTTAAATTTTCAAAATAGCACCAGGGAAAGCTGGTTTAAAGGTATTTTGCTTCTAATTCTGTGAATTGACGGCCGCTTCGCGTCCACGTGATGTTTAATTGAGCCGTTAAAGGCTGCGATTCTCTTTTCTCCCAGCAGATGGCGCAGGGGCTCTCTGTAGTCCTACAATAATTTGTAGCGTATATATATATATATATATATGTAAAGTGTATTATTTTATAACTAAATACAATATATATATACACACATTGAAAATATAGACAGTAGGCATATAGTTTATATATTTAAAATAATGCAAGTATCCATGGGAATATACTGATGTTATGAATGGAGGCAGCGAAGCAGACGAGGAGATGCGGATCCAAAAGCAGTTTAAACTTTTATTAGAAAAATAAACAAGGCGGGTACACAAAACACGGGAACAAAGGAAAAACCCTCAATGGGGAAATAAAACATAAAACTAGAAAACACGGGCAGGGAACACATACCAGGCAAACAACAACATTCAACGAACGACAAGGAGTGAACAAAAAGCAGGGCTTAAATACACAGTGAGTGATGACTGAATAAGACACAGGTGAGAACAATGAACAAAATGGCAGTGATGATAGCAGGTGGATTCTGGGAAGTGTAGTTCTTTAACAATGACAAGTGAACACGAAGGCTAACAAAGAGACTAAGGGGCTACACAAGGGACAAAAGTGAAAACTAAGGAATGCAAAGGTGACAAAAAAGGCAGACAAAGGGCAACAGTGAAACAAGACAAGGAATTCCTAACAACTGAGTTTATATTAATACATTTTTGTACAATATATATATATATATATATATATATATATATATATATATATATATATATGTATATAAACATAGATACGTGCATTATATATGTTAAATAAACATTTATGCGGTGTAATATCAGGGTTTATACATCCGTGATATTCAATATTTTGAACAATCATCTAATCAAAAGCATCACAATCACAACTACTTTATGTCCTGCATATTTTTCAAGCAACTTTTAACCACCAACTGAACTTGATTATCATCTAAAATGTATTTTAGCTTCATATTGCGATTTACATTGTCTGAAGAAGCTCAGCAAATGCGATCTGAGGTAAAGAGGGTCAGATTAAAAAATTGTAAACGTCTTAAAAGGTTCAAATGCTTGTTTTCTGAAAGTGAACTCCGCATTGGACAAATAGTTCTGATAGTTTATAATCTGAGAGTCACTCAGAAGACTTCATCTACAGAACAGGGTACAGCTAATTTACAGTAAGTTTGAGAAAAGAAAAGGCATATAAAGGTCTCAAAATATATATATCTTTTTCGTTTGGTAATACATTTTTTAAATGTAATGCTTTTTTCATTTGGTAATTTATTTGATTTAATTCACTGAATTTTGCCGGCATTATTTCAAAAGTAAACTAAACAGTAATTTAATAGAAACAGGCTGTAAGTTTTCCAAAAAAAGAAAGAAAACCAAAAAAGCACTGATGATTTTCTACTAGTAAAATTTTTTATTTAAAACATCTTTGTGCACTTAAATTATATGTGTTTTGTATTGTTTGCTAATTCCGAGATTGCCGTCCATTATCCTGAATGGTGTGGAAAGCAACTTTAATAAATAAACAGATGTCTACAGTGATTAAGATTAAATTAAAATCACAAACAGTGGCCATTCATTTGTTCTCAGTGCACTTGTCGATGTTCATGATACGAGATATTTGTGTTGGCAATCCTGGAAGTGTCATTCTTGTAGCATCAGATCTATATGCCGTTAAAATCAATCCATAATCACGTATATAAAGGCCTATATAATGAGAGAATCCCCTGGACCAACATCTTATGCCAAGGACAATATTACAAGTCCATTGAGTAGCTTACTGTGCTTGATTGACACAGGGCCGGCCCTAGGGTTTTGGGGGCCCAAAACAAAAATAGTGTATTGGGCCCTACAGGTTTCTGAACCAGCCAAAGGATGTGCACGAAGCACCAATCATGTCAACAATGATGGGACGATCTGGCACATATTAAGCCCTAGAGTACAACAAAACATGATACCCCTTGCCCCCCATTGCCTATGAATAGAATAGATTTGCATTAGATTAAACAAAAAGCCATTGTTACAGGGAACACAATTATTTATTTAAAAATATATTAAAACAGATTTATATCTAGATAAAGCAGATTTAACAAATTCAAAGAGCAGATTTAACAAAGTGCAAAGAACAGGCTATAAATCTAATTATTAGGTCCAAATACACAAGTGCAATAAAAGTACAATAAGAGATAAAAACTCTATAGCCCAATATGGCTCTTCACAGCCAGGGCAATAATTCGTAATAACCATGGGTTGCCTGGACCTCAGAACCTCAGAAATCATCTGGTTGCCAACTTCGTGGTTGATGCTAATAATAGCCAGTCCACTTAGATGCTCCTGAGCCATGGATGACCTCAGGTAGGTCTTTTTTCATTTCAGCTTGGAAAAGCTTCTCTCTGCAGATGCAACAGTGACTGGAAGAGCGCATGCTATTCTCAGCGCTATCCAGAGGTTTGGGTACAATTCGGACAGCTCCTTTTGGTGGATAAAGGAAAGCAGCTCCATTACTGTCATTTCTGATTTTGGAAAGTCTGGAAGGCTTTGGATCTCCCTCACTAGCTCTCTCCCATCAAGGTCAGCTGCATCACTACATGTTAGTGTCTCCTCAAGTTGTGCACACTGGTTTCCAAAGGTGGTGTCATCAAGATGTTGGAAGTTCAGGAGCACTCCAAATTTATCTCTGACTTCTCCTAGAGACTGGAAACGGTCATCCAAAGACTGGATGACACTGTCCACCACAACATTGAAGTAGGCAGTTTCCAGTTTCTTCATGGCATCAGCCACTGGTTCATTGGCTGCCTCATAGGCAAAGTGCCTCTTTGTGCTTCTCAGCCTCTTTTGTTGAAGCACTGCCTCCACATTAATTGTTTCACAGAGATCTTTTGCTGTGGTCTGAGCATCTCTGAAGCCAGTGGCCCTGTAATTCACTAGCGATGCTCTGGTTTTGTCTATTAGACTGACCGCAGTGTCCAGCTGCAGGTTCACAGATTAAAGATGCTTACTTGTAATAGTAATCTTGCTCAAAATGTCATACCAGACAACGGTGCATATTTGGAAATGGAATGATCCTATTTCTTCAGCTAGAGACTGTGTCTCGTGTCTCACAGATGGATCTTTTGCCTCGTCTCTGACCTCAAGTAAGGCAACCCTGACTTTGTCTGAATAGAAGCATAAAGGCTCAATGCTATTTTGCCGGCATTCCCACCTTGTGTCACTCCAAGACTTGAGAGTGAGGTTGGCGTGATTCTTTAAAATGGCCCACCTCTGCATAGTAGCTGATTTATACACCTTCTGTATCACTCCAAAGAAGCTGGTGGCATCCACTGACCCTTTGGCAGCATCTGCAACAGTCAAATTGAGCGTATGTGCTCCACATTGAACATAAAATGCAAGAGGGTTCCTCTCCAGCATTTTGGTTGAACCCCTTTGTTCTTCCCCTTCATGTTAGCACCATTGTCATAAGACTGGCCTCTGCAGTCCTGAAAGAGGATTTTGAGCTCTTCCTGTCTGTTCAGAATAAGAGTGGATAACCCAAGACCTGTAGATTCAGGGGCTATTAGCAACACAAGAAAATGTTCATTGATTTGAGGAGTTTTGTCAAGGCAGATACATCTGATTACAACAGACATCTGCTCCTGGTGGCTGATATCTGGGGTGCAATCCAGAATACTTGCAAAATATTTTGACTTCTTTACTTAAGCCACCAATGCATTTAGGATTGAGTCACTGATTGTAACGATGAGCAGGAAGGCAGACGAGGGGCAAGGATCCAAACGCAGGGTTTTTATTAAATTAATAAGACAACCAAAACAGGAACAAACAAAACATCCACGATGGGATAAAATAGAAACAAAACACGGAAGACATTAAATGGAACAAAACACGAGAGGCATAAACAGGGTTCACAAGCAAGCATCCATAAACATCAACGATAGACAAGGGAATGGAGAACAAACAGGGTATATATATACACTGGATACAAGATGATGACAAACTACAATCAGGTGAGCACAATGACACAAGGCTGGCAGTGATGAGTGCTGGGGATCATGGGAAATGTAGTTTTAACACGAAGACAGTGAAACACGGGGCGGACAACAGGGAAAACGTGACATGGAATGTGAACAGGGACGGGTGAAACAGAAAACACGGGACAGACAACAAGGGATCATAACATAGGCCCCCCTCAAAAGGACCAGATTCCAGACGGTCCTAGAGGGGAAAAGACCCACAAGAACAACAACAAGAAAAAATGACCAAGGAGTGAGGGGGTAGACCCGGGGGGGAAAACAGACAGATGAAGGGGGCACAAGGGACACAGAGACAGACCAAGGAGATACAAGGGACAATTAGACAGACCAAAGGGACGCAAGACAGGCAATCCAAGGGAGCACAGAGAGTGGACAGGCAGTCCAAGGGGGCAACGCGGGGCAGATAGACAGTCCAAGGGGGCACAAAGGGCAGGCAGGAAGTCCAAGGGGGCACAGAGGGCAGGCAGGAGGTCCAAGGGGGCACAGAGGGCAGGGACAGGTTCAGGTGGTCTGGGAGCTGGCCACCGGGCAAGGACAGGTTTGGGGGACCTGGGAGGAGGCCACTGGACAGGGACTGGGCCAGGGGGCCTGGGAAGGGGCCACAGGACAGGGACCGGGTCAGGAGGCCTGGGGGGAGGCCACAGGACGGGAACAGGGTCAGGAGGCCTGGGAGGAGGCCACAGGACAGGGACTGGGTCAGGAGGTCTGGGAAGAGGCCACAGGACAGGGACTGGGTCAGGAGGTCTGGGAAGAGGCCACACTAAGGGGACAGGTTTGAGTGGCCCGGGAGCTGGCCACAAGGCAAGGGCCGGTTCAGGGAACCTGGGAGGTGGCCACAGGACAGGGACAGGTCTAGGAGGCCTGGGAGGCAGCCTCAGGACAGGGACAGGTCCCGGAGGCGGAGCTGAGAGGGGCTCTGGAGATGAGGCTGTGGGAGGTTCTGGAGGCCCAGGAGGCGGAGCCAAGGGAGGCGGACCCATGGAAAGCCCAGGAGGAGCAGGAGGCAGAGCTGAGGGAGGCTCTGGAGGCTCAGGAGGCGGAGCTGAGGGAGGCTCTGGAGGCTCAGGAGGCGGAGCTGAGGGGGGCTCTGGAGGCTCAGGAGGCGGAGCTGAGGGGGGCTCTGGAGGCTCAGCCGTAGGAGGCTCAGGAGATGGAGCTGAGGAAGGCTCAGGAGACAGAGCAGAGGAAGGCCTAGGCGGTGGAGCCGAGGGCGGTGGCGCCGTAGGCGGTTCTAGAGGCGGATGCCTGGAAGGCTCCGGGGATGGAGCCGAGGAAGGCTCAGGAGACGGAGCCGAGGAAGGCTCAGGAGACGGAGCCGCAGGAGGCTCTGGAGACGGAGCCCTAGGAGGCTCTGGAGGCGGAGCCGTAGGAGGCTCTGGAGGAGGCTCAGAAGGCAGAGCCGTGGATGGCTCGAGAGACTTGAGGGGTGGAGCCCTGGGAGGCTCGAGAGGCTTGAGGGGCGGAGCCCTGGAAGGCTCGAGGGGCTTGAGGGGCGGAGCCCTGGAAGGCTCGAGGGGCTTGTGTGGCGGAGCCCTGGAAGGCTCGAGGGGCTTGAGGGGCGGAGCCCTGGAAGGCTTGAGGGGCTTGAGGGGCGGAGCCCTGGAAGGCTCGAGGGGCTTGAGGGGCGGAGCCCTGGAAGGCTCGAGAGGCGAAGCCCTGGAAGGCTCGAGAGGCTTGAGGGGCGGTGCCCTGGAAGGCTCGAGAGGCTTGAGGGGCGGTGCCCTGGAAGGCTTGAGAGGCAGAGCCCCAGGAGGCTCGGGAGGAGGAGCTCTGGAAAGCTCGGGAGACTTGAGAGGCGGAACCCTGGAAGACTCGAGAGACTTGAGAGGCGGAGCCCTGGGAGGCTCGAGAGGCTTGAGGGGCGGAGCCCTGGTAGGCTCGAGAGGCTTGAGAGGCGGAGCTCTGGGAAGCTCGGAGGGCGGAGCTCTGGAAAGCTCGGGAGGCGGACCTCTGGAAGGGTCAGGAAGCTCGGAAGGCGGGGCTCTGGAAAGCTCGGAAGGCGGAGCTCTGGAAAGCTCAGGAAGCTCGGAAGGCGGGGCTCTGGGAAGCCCGGAAGGCGGAGCTCTGGAAAGCTTGGAAGGCAGAGCTCTGGAAAGCTCGGGAAACTCGGAAGGCGGAGCTCTGGAAAGCTCGGGAAACTCGGAAGGCGGAGCTCTGGAAAGCTCGGAAGGCGGAGCTCTGGAAAGCTCGGGAGGAGGAGCCCTGGAAGACTCAAGAGACTTGAGAGACTTGGGAGGCGCTGGCTCTAGGACGGGCTCGACCACTGGCGCTGGCTCTGGGACGGTCCTGGCTACTGGCACTGGCTCTGGGACAGTCACGGCCACTGGCGCTGGCTCTTGGACGGTCACGGCTACTGGCGCTGGCTCTTGGACGGTCACGGCTACAGGCGCTGGCTCAGGGACGGTCGAGGCTACAGGCGCTGGCTCAGGGACGGTCGAGGCTACAGGCGCTGGCTCAGGGACGGTCGAGGCTACAGGCGCTGGCTCGCTGACCGTGGCAGGCGTGGGCCCTGGCTCGCTGACCGTGGCAGGCGTGGGCTCTGGCTCACTGACCGTGGCAGGCATGGGTTGAGAGGCGGAAGCCTTCCTTCTCTTCCTCCTTCGGGCGGACGAAGTTGGCAGCGCTGGCACGTTGGTCCGGGTAGGTAGGGGCTCAGGTTCGACAGCCGGAATCACGAGGGGTGGTTCCTCGGGCGCGAGTTTCCTCAGCACGAGACTCATGTACTCCCTCCACGGGTGGTCTCCGGGTTTCGGCGCCTCTCTCCGCCGGGATGACGGTAACCCAACCCAGTAGATGGTCCTCAGGGCATCGTCGTCAAACCCGGTGTGGATGGCGACCGTGGAGAAGAGTCGTGAGTACTCGCGGAGGGGAAGATTTGCCTGGGCCAGTTCAAGGAAAACCGCTGCTAGATCCATAGGTGGTCTATCGTTCTGTAACGATGAGCAGGAAGGCAGACGAGGGGCAAGGATCCAAACGCAGGGTTTTTATTAAATTAATAAGACAATCAAAACAGGAACAAACAAAACATCCACGATGGGATAAAATAGAAACAAAACACGGAAGACATTAAATGGAACAAAACACGAGAGGCATAAACAGGGTTCACAAGCAAGCATCCATAAACATCAACGATAGACAAGGGAATGGAGAACAAACAGGGTATATATACACTGGATACAAGATGATGACAAACTACAATCAAGTGAGCACAATGACACAAGGCTGGCAGTGATGAGTGCTGGGGATCATGGGAAATGTAGTTTTAACACGAAGACAGTGAAACACGGGGCGGACAACAGGGAAAACGTGACATGGAATGTGAACAGAGACGGGTGAAACAGAAAACACGGGACAGACAACAAGGGATCATAACACTGATACAGGTGATGAGCTCATTTTGGTTTTGCCCAAGTATGTGACATAATTCCCTCCACTGTCAATGTGCCTGATATGCTCTTTTAAAACCGGGTCAAACTTGGCTATTAGTTCCACTTCTTTGAGAAACTTCCCATTATTATGGCAATGCAGGGTGTCAACAGACCCCATGAATGCAAGGATTCTCTCTGCTAGATACTGGATGATTGAAACTAATCGAATTAGCACCTCTCTCCATCTCCTCTTCTCTGCCTCCAGGAGGTCAATTTCGGTTTGGTCTATAGTTTTCTATTTTTTAAATGGAGCTCTAGTTCCTTCCAGGCCTTTAAGTTGTTTACATGTTCTGTGCTGTTTTCATGTATTCCCAGTATCGTCCCAATATTCATCCAGTCCTGTTGTCCCACTGCATTAAGATTTGCAGATTCTTTTGAGAATAATTTACAGCAAAAACAGTAGACAGCATCCTTTTTTCTGAATACATCAACCATCTACGTCTAATTTTCTCCCCATTAACAAGTGGCCTAAACATGTAACAATGGTGGAATCTTCTATTATGTCTTTTTGGAAAAACAAAGTCTTAGTTCACCTGTTGATGCAGCACCAGAATGACCAGCAGCTGCTGGAGATGAGGGACCTGGTATATGAAATAAAGAAGAGAAATTATATATTTTATAAATGCAAAAAACTCTCATTTCAGAGAGAGAATTTTACCAATAAGATACCAGAACTGTAGTAAGGGCCACTTGAACTCACTAGCAGTCAAGTCAAGTCAAGTGGTTTTTATTGTCGTTTCAAACATATACAGTTAATACAGTACACAGCGAAACGAGACAACATTCCTCCAGGACCATGGTGCTACATAAAAACAACATAGGACAAATACAGAACCACATGAGACTACACAACTAAATAAAATACCTATATAAAATACCTATATATACCTATATACCTATATAAAGTGCACGTTTAAACATGTGCAAAAATTACGGGACAGTACAAGAAATTTCTAACAATGAACAGGACAATAGGCACAGTGAGAGACAGTGCAGCGCCGATCAGTACACAGTAGTGCAAAAAGATGACAGTTTCTAAAAACGTAAACATAACATACTATGAGATAATGTTCTATCAGTTAATGAGGTAGCAGCCAGTTATAAAGTGACAATAATTAAAGTGCAACTCAGGACACGTGTGTGTGCGTGTGTGTCAGTCCAGTCTCTTGAGTATTGAGGAGTCTGATGGTTTGGGGGATGAAGCTGTTGCACAGTCTTTGCTTCGGTACCTCTTGCCAGACGGCAGGAGGGTAAAGAGTTTGTGTGAGGGGTGTGTGGTTGTCATCAACAATGCAGGTTGCTTTGCGGATATGTCATAATATAAAACTAGTGGAGCAGTGTGATTGATGGTTAACCTTATTTAAATTTGGGAATTGTTATTGATTGATATAGTGATTTTGTTTCTTCTAAAACTTTATTTGTTTGCTGTGTTTTTCCTTATGGTTTGCTGTGGATTGATTATATTGTTTGCTGTGATGTTGTTGGACATTTGATAGTACTGTTTTCCCTCTTTCACAAACTGCAACAACAAACACTAATTGACACACCTGTAGAACCCCGTTCCCATCAGCGATCTAATTTGCCAGCTGATTAGATCATTCCTAATAAAAGGAGGCTAGATCTCTTACCGAGGTCTGAACGCTCAGGGCAGATGGACGTGCCGTGTGTGATTGCGGACTGAATTGTGAATCTTCTTTCCCCTCGGTGTTGCTGCTGTCTGGATCTTTTGTGCCTTGGTGGAGCCGACTCTTGGACTGTACATTATCAATGCTCACAAAGCTCCGACTAAAGGGAAGTGGTTATTTTTCTCCCACACTGATGCGCGTGTGTGCGTTTTCTTTGCATTCGAGCTAAAGGAGTCGTTTAGTTGTTGTTTATTTCTGTGAAGGTGCCGGCGGCAGAGCAGCGGATACGGCAGTATTATTGAGGAGCCCGCATGGAGTACAGGAAAGGAAAGTCATCATTCTATTCACGATAGACTGTTTTGAAGTTGCCGGCTACGAGCAGGCTCCCCATTGATTTTACGATTTCTCCACTGACAGAAGCGGAGCTGCACCGCGGAAGTCCTGGCTCTGGACTTCTGGATTTGGAATAGGCTGTTTGAAGTCCCACTGAAGCAAGATATTGTGCGCCGGCGACAGGGGAAACATGGAGCTGACTCCAGGCTGGACTGGACTCGGGTATTGTTTCACCCTGGGACAGAACATTGGACAATCTATGGTTTTATGGTTTCCCCGGGTTTTTTTTTAGATGTTATTTTAATATAGTTATTGTCAACTTGACCCTTAAAATAATAAAATACTATTTTTATATATTTCTTGTGTCTTTCTCGCTGTGTTGGTGTGGCTGGGAATCTGAAACTTAATTTATTTTAAATTAACAGACTTTTACTCTGTTACATTAGTGGCGCAGTCGGCAGGGTCTTCCCTTTCCACACCACACAGTGTAGAATGGCAGATGAAAATGAAGCACAGCCTGAAGGTCCAGAGTGTAGTGTGTCTCAAGGTACTGGGGCCAGGCTGGAAAATGTTCCACTTAGTCAGCCTGTGATAAATGCAATGATGATGCCTTGGTTTATGGGGGTCCCATGGATCCCAAGGTTTAATGGTGACTCAAGCAAAATGAGTTTTTCTGAATGGAGTGGGCAGGTACAGGCTATGCTGAGGGCACAAGGATTGAATGAAGAACAGAAAACTGACTTTATATATGGGGCACTTGAGGGTGAGGCAAAAAGAGAGATGAGGCTACTGAATTCAGGAAGACGCTTAACAAATATAGACATGCTGAGCGAGTTAAAAAGGCTGTATGGGCATGTAACACCAGTAGCCCAACTCCGGGCACAATTCTTAAAATGTCACCAACAGGAAGAGGAAACTGTTTCCGCTTTCATTCTCCGTCTTCGGGAACTATTCTCCATGTGGAGGGAACAGGAACCAGCAGGCTCTGCCCAGGACGAGATGACTATTAGGGACCAACTTGTACTGGGCTTAAGGCCTGGTGTGGTGCAACAGGAACTCCAAAGGCAGGTGCGTAGAAAACCCACATTGTCCTTTATTGAGGTGTGTAGCGAAGTGAGAGCATTAGAAGCTGAGCTGAAGATGGAGCCTGTCTGTGCCTCGCGTATCTCTGTGCCACAGCTAAACCAATCCATGGTTGCACCTAGCCTAGAAGAGTGGAGGGAGACAGTAAGAGCCGAACTTAGAAAATAAATTACAGACCAACTTTCTATTCTTAAAGAAACCCTAACTGACGAGCTTAAACGCCAGCTCTCCCCTCAGACTATGGTGCATAGAGACCCGGCCTTATCCCCTAGGGGGGCTGTTTGGGAAGGCCGCTATACTGCCTCCCCCAGGCGTCACCAGACTTTGGAATGGGACGACCGGAGTAAACCAATCTGCAGAGGCTGTGGGAAGGCTGGCCACATCCAGAGGTATTGTCAACAGGGGAGGCAGTTAAACTAACAGCCCCAACCACTGAGAGCCGGGTGGTTGGGGAGGGGGACCAGGGAAACCAAACGGACAAACCATCCCTGATGGGGACATGTCCAGGGGTTGAAGTTGTTGTTGCGGGAGTAAAATTGCCCTGCTTACTTGATACAGGCTCACAAGTTACGCTGTTCAGTGAAACTTTCTTTCAGAAATGGCTGAGTGGAGAGCAGAAGCGAAGCCCACAAGATCTGCACTGGCTCTCTCTAAAAGCAGCTAATGGACTACAGATTCCATATACTGGCTACGCCATCTTGGATTTTTCAGTGGGAGGAGTCACAGTGCCAGGTAAAGGGGTTATCATTGTAAAGGATGAGTGTCTGAGTGCTGAAAGAGGTATCCTAGGGATGAATGTCATTTCATGTTGTTGGAAAGAGCTATTTCAGGGAGTCCACCCTGGCCTAACTGTCTTTGGTGCAACTATGTCACGTGAAGCAAAGGGGGAATGGGAGCGTGCTTTTGCTGTCTGTCAAAAGGTCTCACAGGACGAATCCTCAGATGGACAGATTGGAGTGGCCAGGTTAACCCGCCAAGACCCAGTCTATTTGCCTCCTAATAGTGAGGTGGTGCTGTGGACACACCTTTATGGCACAAAAACCAGGTCAGATTGTTGTGCTTTGGTGGAGGCCCCAGAAAGAGATGACGTGTGGCAGGTGGCCCGGACTGTTACTACCGTGGTGAAAGGACGCCTCCCTATAAGGGTACGTAACCTCAATCCTTACCCCATATTGATACCTCAACGCCGCCCCCTTGCTAATGTTTTCCAGGTTGACCCAAGGCAGATTCGAGGGGAGAAGGACCTTGTTTTGAGGACTTTAGATCCAGGTGTAGTGGAAGTGGATGTGCAGACCAACCACATCCGCACAGAAGGTCAGCATCCAGTCAACCTGCTGAAAGGTGATGGCTTAACAACAGACCAACAACAGAAGATGGACTCACTATTACAGCGATGGAGAGACATCTTTGCAGCAGGTGATGAGGACTTTGGCCAGACCAGTGCAGTCCTCCACTCCATACCTACGGGTTCTGCACCGCCCAGCAGGGAGCGCTACAGGCCAGTTCCACCAAGCCTTTACCCTGAATTGAGGGAACTTCTGAAAAACATGCTGGATAATGATGTCATAAAGGAAAGCTCCAGCCCTTGGGCAGCGCCAATTGTCCTTGTGAAGAAGAAGGATGGATCCTGGCGCTTTTGTGTGGATTACAGGAAGCTGAATGCCCTAACCCACAAGGATGCCTATCCCTTGCCAATGATAGAAGAGTCCCTCACCAGCCTCAAGCAAGCTGCTTGGTATTCTACCCTTGACCTGGCCAGTGGATATTGGCAAGTAGATGTGGACCCGAAGGATCGAGAGAAGACTGCATTCACTACACCCCTGGGCTTGTACGAGTTCCAGAGGATGCCCTTTGGCCTCTGTAATGCACCTGCAACATTCCAACGCTTGATGCAGCGGTGCCTGGGTGGGCAGGTCCATGACTCTCTCCTGATCTACTTAGATGATGTTGTTGTATATTCCCCAGACTTTGACACCCACATCAATCACCTGGGGCAGGTTTTTGAGAAGCTGGCAGCCCATGGCTTAAAGTTGCAGCCCCATAAATGCAGCCTGTTCCAGAGGAAAGTCACCTACCTTGGGCATGTCATCTCTTGTGAGGGAATATCCACAGATTCGGAAAAGACAGTTGTCGTTGAGAATTGGCCCATCCCCTCTACCATTAAGCAGGTACGAGCATTCCTTGGGTTTGTGGGGTACTACAGAAGATTTGTGAAGGGTTTTTCTAAAATAGCAGCACCCCTGAATGCTCTTCTAGTAGGTTCTGCTTGTATGCGGGGAGGAAATGCTGCCATCGACTGGACCCCAGACTGCCAGATGGCATTCGATTCTCTGAAGACTGCTCTGGTGAGTGCCCCAATCTTGGCATATGCAGACTTCTCAAAACCCTTCCATCTTTACACTGACGCCAGTCTGGGAGGTTTGGGGGCTGTGTTGGCACAGCTACAGGATGGCAGAGAGAGGGTTATAGCTTACGCCAGCAGGAGCCTCAACCCCACTGAGAGGAACGACCAAAATTACAGTTCTTTTAAACTGGAGTTTCTAGCCCTTAAATGGGCTGTCACCGAAAAGTTTAAAGACTATTTGTGGGGCAATAAATTCTTGGCCTTTACAGACAATAACCCCCTTGTCCACCTGAACACGGCACACTTAGGGGCCACGGAGCAGTGGTGGGCAGCACAGCTAGCGAATTTTGACTTTGAACTTAAGTATCGCCCTGGTGCTTCCAATCGTAATGCTGATGTTTTGTCCAGGTTACCACAGGAAACAGGATCCGACCAACAGGCCCAAGTGGAGACAGTAGTGGTGGAGTCAGAGGTCAGCACTGAAGCCGAAGACCATTGGAAGGATTGGCAGGAGAAAGATCAGACTGTGGCCCAAATCAAGGGTTGGGTGGCTGGAAATTGTTTTCCAGGAGCTGAGGAGAGGAAAGTGTGCATGCCGGCAACAAAACGCCTCTTAAGGGAATGGAGTCGACTGCACATCCAGGAGGGCATGTTACAGCGGAGGGCCCAAGAGCGGCATACAGGGTTGAGCCTCCACCAAATTGTGGTTCCCACAGATAAGACTTATAAGTTGTGGGAGAAGTATCACAATGCCTCAGGCCATATGGGAATAGCCAAGATTGAGGGCTTGCTGAGAAAAAACTTTTACTGGCCCGGGATGGGTGTGGACTTGCAGGAATGGGCATCCAAATGTGCAATATGCACTCAACAGAAAAGAGGACCAGAGGTAAGGGCACCTTTTGTGCCTATTCTTGTATCATACCCTTTGGAAACCGTTTCAATCGACTAGTTGTCTCTTGGTAGGCATGGTGACACTTATCCTTATCTGTTGGTAATAACTGATCTTTTCTCAAAGTACGGATGGGCTGTCCCTACAAAAGACCAGACAGCAGCCACTACGACACGTGCCCTTTGGCGCCACCTTATCCAGCCATGGGGATGTCCAGAACGACTCCTTTCAGATCAAGGAGCGGCCTTTGAGTCGACCATGGTGGCACAGCTGTGCAGTCTGTATGGGTGTGTCAAAGTTTGAACCACACCCTACAGGCCCCAAGGAAATGGGGCCTGCGAAAGGTTTAATAAGACTGTTCTGTCTCTATTAGGAACACTGAGCCCAGAAGACCAAGTGCGATGGCCAGATCACTTGCCGACTCTCCTGCAGATGTATAACAACACCCCTCATGAGACCACTGGACTGACCCCACACTTTGTCATGTTTGGCCAACATGCCCGCCTGCCAGTGGAAACGGCTGTTGGTGCACCACCATTGACCCAAAGACTAGACCTGGAGGGTTGGGTTTACCAACACAACCAGACCCTACATAAAGTCTACAGACAGGTGGCAGTAAAAACTAGAGAGAGCAGAATGCGGGACAAGATCAGGTATGTTCGGAAAACAAAGAACCTCCCCTTGTTGCCCGGAGAGCGAGTGCTCTTGTGCAACTTCCGCCGCAGAGAACAAAGGAAGTTGGCATCTCACTGGCAGCCCCAACTCTACGTGGTTATTGATCAACTACGTCCAGGCCTGCCAGTTTTTCAGATAAAGCCTGAAGGAAAAGAAGGCCCCATCAGGACAATTCATCGTAATCACCTCAGGCCTTGCCTTTTCAACCCCCCTGAGGAGCCTCAACAAGCCCCAGAGACTGAAATGGTGAACCCCAATTTTTCGAATGCCTTGTATCCTGGGCCTTTGTTACCTCTGACCTTTGTGCCCATAGCATGTGCCCCTCCTGCAGTTTCAGTGGATGATGACTTAGTAGCCCCTATTGTGAGACCTGAGCCAGGAGATAGATCACCCCTGCGTAGGTCCCAGAGACAAAATAGGGGTAGGCCTCCAGACAGGTATGGAGACTAAGACTTTGTCGGGACGACAATTGTTAAAGGGGGGAGGAGTGTCATAATATAAAACTAGTGGAGCAGTGTGATTGATGGTTAACCTTATTTAAATTTGGGAATTGTTATTGATTGATATAGTGATTTTGTTTCTTCTAAAACTTTATTTGTTTGCTGTGTTTTTCCTTATGGTTTGCTGTGGATTGATTATATTGTTTGCTGTGATGTTGTTGGACATTTGATAGTACTGTTTTCCCTCTTTCACAAACTGCAACAACAAACACTAATTTGTGGCTGGGAATCTGAAACTTAATTTATTTTAAATTAACAGACTTTTACTCTGTTACAGATACAGTGTTTTTTGTAAATGTCTTCTCCAGCCACAATACTTCATCAGACAACTGCATTTTCAACCATTTTAATTACAAGCTAGAGGGAAACTTAGATCATATGTAATATACATCATTTTGTGGGCAATGTAGAACAGCAGACAGATTAGAAATATAATCAACCGTTTAAAAGTTATGACCTTTCTAGTGATTAGTGGGAAAATGGAATAAAACAAACATTTAGAATGTTAACCATGGGAATAATTGTTCCCAAATTTGAACGCTCCGGCAGGATAGGGTTAAAGCACACAAAAAGTAGCAAACAGTATTAAAAGAGGCCACAGATCGTCTGATTCTTGATTCTTGCATTAGGACCTTGGTAAACATTAGCTAGCTAGCTAAAGTTTGTAGCTAGCTAAGAAGAGCATTGGCGCTGCAGCTGCTGTTGTGATGGTTTAAAAATTATATCGATAGATACCAATATGCTACTTGCAGCTTACCTTCTTCTTCACTTCTTTTCTTGTCTTCAATTTTTTTCTTTTCTCTGATCCTGGTGGGTACGTTACCTTCATGATGGCTGGACGTCTGTTGCCTAGCTACTGCTCCTGGCAGTTGACAAACGTAACCAGCAGAGTGCTGCGTGCAGCACGCATCATCCTCTCTGCACCCACACAATTTATAATCCTCCATCCTCGTTCCAAAATTAGGTTTAAGAAATTTTGAATATGACATTTCATTGATACGGTTCGGGTGCGGGGGGGCCCAAAACAATTGCGGGGCCCTAAACAAATGTTTAGTTTGTTTATTGGGTCGGCCCTGCCCTGATTGACACAGGAATATGGAAAAATATACGAAAGTACACTAATGCGGAAGATGGGCGGAATAATGCTGAAAAGTTCAAACTGACACGTTTATTTGAGAGGTGTTACGGGAGGCAAAAGCATGAGATTGGGTGACTTTTGGTCTAATTAATTTGGACACTTTTATTACAAAGAGACAATGTCGCGACAGAAATCCTGAGATATCATGTGCTGTCTGTGCTTTGATAACAAGAACACAAGAACTGCCCACCTTGTGACAGATAGATTTGCCATGATATCTGAGATATTTGACAAATTTGTGAAAAACAGCATAGAATATACTGGATGTAGAATTATTATCAGAGAATATGGCTGAGCTGAAGCAGTTCTGTAAGGAAGAATGGTCCAATATTCCTTCTGAACATTGTGCGGGTCTAATCCGCAGCTACCGGAAATGCTTGGTTGAGGTTATTTGCTGCCAAAGGAGGATCAGCCAGTTATTAAATCTAAGGGTTCACTTACTTTTTTCCACAACACTGCAAATGTTTAATGGGATGTGTTCAATAAAGACATGAAAGAATATAAATTGAGTGTGTTGAGAGATAATGTGATCTCATCTTCATCAAAGTGATATGATGTATCACAGTATAAAACAATAATGGCTTCATGATGATTATTAAATTAAGTGTTTTTACATTTGTTTAGGCATTACAGTGAAAGGTCCCTCTGAAACTTTGGTTGTTCCTCTGGGAGGTTCAGTGGTTTTGCCCTGTTTTGTTGACAAACCCTTACTATCTGAAGAACTGGAGGTGGAATGGAGAAGATCAGACACAGAGACTCTGGTTCATCTGTATCAAGATGGTGAGAGTCGGCCAGAGGTCCAGCAGCAGGATTATCATGATAGAGCTCATTTCTTTACTGACAAGATTCAACATGGAAACTTCTCCCTCCTGTTGAACAATGTGACAGCTGAAGATGAGGGAAAGTACAGATGTAAAGTTTTCAGTGGGCAGGATTCTGGTGAAACTGTGGTCGAAATAAAACATGTTGGTAAGAATCTCGTTGAGGTGCATATTAACATTGAATAATAAAATTGTACGCTGTATATTTGCAACTGTTCCTTTTTTCAGAGCGTTTGATAGTCTCGGGATCAGATCACTCCATATCTGCGTATGCGGGTGAAGACGTCACTCTGAACTGCTCTGTGGACTCTCGCATCACACCTGAAGAGATTGAAGAGCTTTCATGGAAGAAAACAGATGAAGATGGAATTATCCTGGTCCTGCTCTACCAAAACAATAAACCTTTACCCGAATCATCACATGAGCAATACAGAGACAGAGTTGAGTTCTTCACTGATGAAATCTCCAAAGGAAACTTCTCTCTCAGACTGAAGAGTGTCAGAACTGAAGATAAAGGAGTTTATATGTGTCAAGTGTTTGCTGGAGGAGTTTCAGCCAACACAACTGTAGAACTGGAACAACTGGGTGAGTAACACATAAATGAAATACACAATCAGTGGAGTGTAAACTAATAATGAAGTTTCATTTAGTTGTTTAGTTACATGTAATATTGAATTTGCATTTCCACATTTGACAGTAACTTGAGATTGATTGCACTCATTGTCAGAAACCACTAAACAGATTCTCATTCATTAACTGGTTTAATTCTGCACTAAGAAATGGTGTGTGTGTGTTTGTGAGTGTGTTTGTGAGTGTGTTTGTGTGTGTGTGTGTGTGTGTGTGTGTGTGTTTTTGAGTGTGTTTGTGAGTGTGTGTGTGTGTGTGTGTGTGTTTGAGAGTGTGTGTGTGTGTGTGTGTGTGTGAGTGTTTGTGAACGTGTTTGTGAGTGTGTGAGTGTTTGGCCCCAACCCCAGTAGGTGTGTGTGTTTGTGAGTGTGTGTGTGTGTGTTTGTGTGTGTGTTTGTGTGTGTGTGTGTGTGTGAGTGTTTGTGAGTGTGTTTGTGAGTGTGTGAGTGTTTGGCCCCCACCCCAGTAGGTGTGTGTGTGTGTGTGCCGATGCATGCAATAAATATTTGTTCCATTCTTAACAATATTAACGATGGAAGTTATTTTTGGCAATTAAACTGATTGTGTGATATTTATTACAGAAGTGTCAAACTTTACTTTAAGTCAAGAGCCACTTTGGACCAAATATCACCTTACACAGGCTAATGTTTTATTACATTAAGATTTGTGGTAAATCTTTCAGGAGCTGATGAAGTCCAGAATAATTTATTTGATGCTTTTATAACCTATATATATATATATTTAGCTTTCTTTGCAGTGAAATTCCCTCAGTATTGGATGAGTATTATTGGATCAGGTCTAAAATGAAGCTTCGACCACTTTCAGATGAGAGCCAAAATAATAAATTGTTTTTTTATCGTTATTTAATTTTTCTCATAATACTGTTACTTCAAACCAGTAGAGGGGGATCTAATGATCTGCTCTTGGTAATGCTGGGAACGAGACTCCACTAACACATTTCTGTTTCCTGACAAGTGACATTAATATGTATATGTATTAATATATTCATGCACAAACAGTGGATTATCATGTCGCTTTTCAATTATATATATTTTTTAAATTGCACAAATTACAAATATGATGTATTTACTCCCATACCTATCCTGTTTGCTAGGGAGGATAGTTACATGGGGTAACCTCCTCATGGTCACTATAATTTGTTTCGCTCTCATGGGGTTAATGGTGAGTTGTGCTTGGATACCGTAGTGGATGGTGTGAGACCACAAGCAAAGTTTTGCTTGCCGGTTTGCTCCAACAGCAAAAGAATAAGCCACTATTGCCAGTAGCGGTTTTAATCACCACGCAAACTGTACAATTGTGTGGGGGGCCCCAACCCAGTAGGAAAGCTCTGCAAAAGCCGCTTGACTTGTCACATGTTGTTCTGTCATGTGCGAATACGCTGTTGTCAGTGCTATCAGAGTTGTTCATGTTAGAGGTCCACCGTGATGGGTCAGTTTTTCATGTTTAACTTTTAGTTTGGGCTTGTAATTTATGAAAAAAGTATACAGGCCTTCTGAACATGTTTTGCCCACTCTCTCTCACTCACAGATACGTGTGAACAGATGAGTTAGGGGCCGTTCATACGGAACATGTTTCGCCCACTCTCTCTCACTCACAGAAACGTGTGAACAGATGAGTTAGGGGCCGTTCATACGGAACATGTTTCGCCCACTCTCTCTCACTCACAGATACGTGCGAACAGATGAGTTAGGGGCCGTTCATACAGAACATGTTTCTCCCACTCTCTCTCACTCACAGATACGTGCGAACAGATGAGTTAGGGGCCGTTCATACAGAACATGTTTTTGCCTGCGTCTGCTCTGTTTTTCCATTGTATTCCTATGTAAACCTGAGCTGTACGAACATCCATACCTTCTGCTCTGCGTATTGCTGTTTCTTCATTGTCTCACAAGGACCGGCACATATTTAGATACTGTGTCAAAAGTTAAAAAGAACTTCAGGTCTCAAAAACACTGTTTCACTCAAAAACTTTCTGTTTCATTTGTTGAGCTGCGTCTAGATTGCTTTTAACGCATGTGTCATAAAGATTTAATGTTCTGAAAAGGTTCGGGTTGCAAAGAGGTGACTGATACAATGTTTACCATTATTCCAGATAGTTCTGAACCATGCAAAGTTTCAGTGCTTTCAGCAATGTTTTTTTCCCCTTCTGCTCTAGTGTGCTGATGGGCCGCAGTTCCTTGTATGTCTGCTGTTAAAATACTGTAACTAATGTTGCCAACGATGACATAAATACAGCCTTTTGCAACATGGTGAACAATAAACTTCAGCATCAGAATATAAGCTCCTGGTGAAAGTAAATTAAATAAGACAGAAATATATTACTATTGTATACAGCAAATCCTCAAAGTAATAATAATGACAAACTGGACAACAATAAATCATTGTTGCCTTATAATAATAATAATAATAATAATAATAATAATAAATAAAAACTGAAGTCAAAATGTTAGTGAGTGTAGTAGGTTTTGCACACCCTGTCCATTATTTAAAAAGAGTGTTTTGTAAAAATATTTTTTTTCACTGTATTGTGGAAAACTGGAACACATTAATTAATTATCTTTAACTAAATTTGTATGTTTCAGGAAACATAAACATTTTGAATGTTCAAAGCTACAACGGCTGATAGGATGAATTTAAAATTATAATTTAAAATAAATTTTATATTGTTTTTTAAGCAAAACATTTCTAAATGGGGCCCCGGGTTGATCGGTTGTTTGGGGCCTCAGAAATCATAAACCCTCCCCTGACTATTGCTCTATCACTGCTTTCCAAAAGAAGAAAATAAAATGAGAGCGGAGGAATACAGGGTTAGAAGAGGGAAAGATGCCAAATTCTGTCACTCCCTTATCAGCTATTAGAAAAATAATTGCAGCTGTGCTAACTCGTTTTTTAAAAGTAATTCCAGATTCATATATTAAACAATTTAAGCATTTAAAATAAAATAAAATGTATGTTATATTATGCTGATAAATAAGGTGGAAGAGTGACATCTCAGTCACCTCTTGTGCACAGTAACTGTTGTTTTATCTCACAGGTTTCTCTGTTTTACACATAATGATGTTGATTCTCTGTATAACTGCATCTGGATCTGCACTTCTGCTCTGTTATCTGATCTACTGCAGGACACATAAAGGTACATTTGCATAGAGGGTTTTCTATTTGCATTAAATATATAATCTGTTGAATGTAGTCTATTTACTCTCTAAACACAGTTTTTAAATAACTATATGATTATGTTATTTGTTGTCAGTTTTGATACCTTGACCACTAGATAAGTCAACAGAATACTGTTGTAGCCACAATCAATATATTAGTTTAATTCATTTTGTGTAGTATTTTAATAGTTTTTCCTCAATTGCCAAGAACAGTTTCCTGAAACCTGTAACACATTTCTAATATTCAGTATATGTCACATAAAACTGAAAAGTCAACTGTACAAACCCAAACTTTTATCAAACTTTCTTTTTATAGCCATATTATCTTTAATCTAATTCAAGTCCTGCTTTCAAGGAATGTTCTAGGTTAAATATATAATAAGTGTAGCTCTATCGACATCATGTGTGGCATAATGTTACATAGAAAATAAAATAGACACACAATAACATACACTAACAGTGATGCTTTTACAATGGAATAAAAAGGGCATATAAGCAGTACATATTATCAGTCTGTGTGTTCTCTGGAAACTCTTGCTGTTAATAGAGACGTGTTCCCTTTACTAAAAGCTTCACTATGATGCTGCGCTTTTGCTAAGCGCTACGGGGAACAATCCTGCATTGTGAACAGCTGTGAATTTGTGTGTAACACATCAATGAATATTGACCAGAATTTATAGCCTGGGCTGGTAATGATCATTAGATGCACCTGCGGCCAGGCTATAAAATAGAGGCGTCACCAGCGTGTCGTCAGATATTTTTCATTCAGAGCATTCTGTGCTGTGTGTCTCACAAACCTGCTAAAGAAATTTTCTTCCCTTTTGTTAGGAGTTAGAAATTGTTAGGCAGTGCGCAGAACTTTCTTTCCTTTCTCTCTCTGCTCTGAAAGAGATTATATATACAGTATATATATATATATATATATATATATATATATATATATAAAAGAGAATGGCGGAGAAACAGAGCAAACGATGCGTGTTTCCTTGTCAACGTTACATGACTGACAAGGACACGCATGAGTTTTGTTTTGTTTGTTTGGGGGAAGAGCACGCGGCTCTTGCGTTGGGGCATGGCGGGTGAGCACATTGTGACCTTCTTTCGGTCAGAATGCTTCGTGCTCGCCTTGCTTACTTGGTGAACAATAAACTGTATTTTATTTAACGCGCTCCGGCGCCTCTTCAGTTCAGGAGGGGGACCTTGATTCTCTTGGATCTGTAGATTTTGAGTTACCCACATCCGAGCACTCAAAGCATGAAACAAAATCCTCTGAAGAGTTACTTGATGTGGTCACTCGTGCATTGGCCAGATTTCAATTAGACTGGCCACGTGACCAAGAAACCCCCAAACGCTCCAAGTTAGAGGACAGATTTCTGTCTGGTGGCCAAGGGAAGGGAACACCTCATCAGTCCCTTCCCTTCTTTGATGACCTGCACGATGAGCTTGCTCATTCGTGGAGGAAACCTTATACCCCGCGCGTTCACGTGCCCTCAATGTCGTTATATTTGACTATCGTGGGTGCTGAGGCGCGAGGGTGTTCAAGGATGCCGCTGGTCGAAGAGACACTTGCGGGTTATCTCTCGCCGGGTTCGGCATCATCTTTGAAAAAACCTGCTCTCCCCTCTAAGCCATACAGATCTACCTCCATGCTGGTGGGGAGGGCTTATCAAGTGGCAGGTCAGGCTGGTGCTGCGCTGCGATGCACACCATGGCTGTGTTACAGGCATACCAGGCTGACCTGCTAAAAGATCTGAGTGCGGGTGAAACTCTCGACGAAGAGGCCTTTTCAGAGCTTTGCCGAGCTACAGATTTGTCTCTCCATGCGACCAAGCAGTCAGCCCGTGCCATTGGCCGGTCTATGTCCGCTTTGGTCAGTACGGAGAGGCATTTATGGCTTAACCTTTCAGGCATCCGAGATAAAGACAGAGTTTTCTTACTCGATGCCCCGGTTTCGCCTTCTGGTCTCTTCGGAGACGCCATGAATACAGTTATCTCGAGATTCCAGGGGGCGAAAAACCACCAGGAAGCCTTTGGGCAGTTTCTTCCTCGCCGCACTCAGGGGCAGGGCCGTCGGCCACCCAGTCTCGCCCCGATTCTGCTAGGAGAGAGGCTCAAAAACAGAGCGTGGCGAGTCGTGCTCCCCCTCGTAGGGACTGGGGACAGGCTCGTCGCCCTCAGCAGCCGCCCAAGAAAGACCTCAGGGCTGTGATTTCTAAAAGAAAGAAACCCTGACGGTCTTGTACCCAACCTTGTGAGGGTAGTTCCCTTCGGGACGGGGCGCGTGTATCATCCACTTCGGCCCTCCCGATACCCTCACGAAACCTCTTCACTCCCGCCGCCTTTGGTGTTTCGGGTGATAGAGGCTTCCAACAAAGAGTTGGGTGTACCGTTGCTTCCTGCCTTAATCCAGGACACGGAACACTCAACACCCCCTCAACAGGAAGTGTTGAAATTAGTACCCATCTCAGAGAACCTGGCAGCGTGGAAACTTCTGCCAGGTATTTCTATGTGGGTTCTAAAGACAGTAGAAAGAGGCTACAGAATTCAATTTGCTCGCCGCCCTCCGCGTTTCAACAGCGTGGTTCCCACTACCGTAAGACCGGAGCAGGCATGTCTACTGTGGAAAGAACTGCAAAATCTCTTTGCAAAAGGGGCCATAGAACATGTTCCCCTTCCAGAGAAAGAGTCAGGCTATTACAGCAGATACTTCCTGGTTTCCAAGAAGAGTGGGGGGTTGCGTCCGATTCTAGATCTTCGAGGCTTGAACCGCTCGGTCAGGGTGTTCAAGTTCAAGATGCTAACTGTCAAGTCGGTCGTGTCTCAGATCCAACATCACGATTGGCTGGTCACGATCGATCTCATGGACGCATATTTCCATATTGGAATTCTGCCACAGCACAGGAAGTTCCTGAGGTTCGCTTTCGGGGAAGAAGCCTTCCAGTATCGGGTTCTTCCATTCGTCCTAGCCCTATCACCCCGCACATTCATGAAATGCATGGATGCAGCACTGGCTCCTTTGCGACTCCAGGGCATCCGCATTCTGAATTATTTAGATGACTGGCTGATACTGGCAAAATCTCAAGAACTGGCAGTTCAGCACAGAGATATCGTCTTGGCTCATCTAGGTTCTCTCGGTCTGAGACTCAACGTCCAAAAGAGCGTTCTTTCTCCAACCCATGAAATTACCTATCTAGGGATTATATGGAACTCGATCACGATGCGGGCACAGTTGTCTCCCGCTCGTGTCAGGTCCATCCTGAACTCCCTGAGCAATCTCAGGCTAGGTCAAAGTTGCACTGTTCGTCAGTATCAATGAATACTAGGTCTCATGGCATCTGCGTCCACGATGATTCCTTTGGGCCTTCTCCATATGAGACCGTTTCAGCTGTGGCTAAAAGCCAGGGGATTTCATCCAAGGGCCAGTCCCCTAAGGCAAATAAGGGTTACGCGCCGAGCGCTTCGTTCCCTTTCTATGTGGTTCAGACCCCGGTTCTTTACCTTGGGTCCCACTCTCGGTGCATCATGTCGTCGCAGGATGCTAATGACAGACGCCTCTCTGACGAGTTGGGGTGCGGTCTTAAGTGGTCGTCCAGCCCAAGGGGAATGGGAGGGTCATCAGCTCGATTGGCACATCAACTGCCTCGAGCTGATGGCGGTATCTCTGGCCCTGAAATACTTCCTCCGACATCTGAGAGGCTGCCATGTCCTTGTGCGGGTGGACAACACAGCAGCAGTCTCCTACATAAACCATCAAGGAGGTCTACGTTCCCGCCACCTGAATTTGCTGGCACGTCGGATTCTCCTTTGGGCCCAGGGCAAGCTCCTGTCACTCAGGGCAATTTATATCCCTGGACACCTAAATGTGGGAGCAGATTTTCTGTCCAGACAAAACATACCGAGGGGTGAGTGGAAACTCCACCCCGAGATAGTACAACAAATGGCGCGATGGCGCATACATGGCCCAGAATGTGTCTGTATGCATTTCCCCCGGTTTCTCTGCTCCCGGGAGTCTTAGCCAGAGTTCACCAGCAAGGGTCTTGCCTCTTACTGATAGCGCCTCGTTGGCCGAACAGGATTTGGTTCTCAGAGATGATATCTCTCCTCGACGGCTCACCTTGGGCGATTCCGGACAGGAGGGACCTTCTGTCTCAGGCACAGGGGACGATATTTCATCCCCGGCCCGAATTGTGGAAACTTCATGTTTGGCCCCTGAAGGGTACCAACTGAGGGACACAGGGCTGGCGCCTGAAGTTATCGAGACCATTCTTAGTGCTAGGGCTCCCTCCACCAGAAGAATCTACACCAATAAATGGGGTGTCTTCGAAAAGTGGTGCAATTTACATGGTGCAAATCCAGTTAACTGCCAGATTGTTTCAGTTCTGGACTTTCTGCAAGAAAAACTGTCAGCAGGCATATGCCTCGCTACTCTCAGGCTTTATGTGGCCGCCATTTCGGCTTGCCACGCCTTGATGGACGTCTACTCGCTTGCTTCATTCTTGGAGCCAGGTGACTGAGGCCTCCTGTTAGGACCAGAACACCCTCATGGGACTTAGCAATAATCCTTGAGGTTGAGACCCCCTTTGAACCTCTAGAGTCAGCATCTGATAGACTCCTGACTCTCAAGCTGGTTTTTCTTGTGGCGATTACCTCTCTTAAGAGAATCGGGGATCTACAGGCTCTGTCCGTTTTGCCAGCCTGTTTAGAGTTTGCCCCAGGTATGGCCAAAGCTATCCTGCATCCTCATCCTGACTACCTTCCTAAGGTGCCTTTTTCGACACTACACCCTGTCACTCTGGAAGCCTTCTGACTTATGTCCACCGCACTAGCCAGTGGCGTAAGTCAGGGCAATTATTTGTCTGCTTTGGGGGCCGCAACAGGGGGGCGGCCGCTACCAAGCAGACTATGTCACATTGGGTGAGGGATGCTATTGCCCTGGCCTATGAGGCACGCGGTCAAGCTTCGCCAGTAGGTGTCAGGGCTCACTCCACCAGAGGGGTCGCCGCCTCTAAAGCCTTGGCTAGAGGGGTCCCTCTGCAGCAGGTTTGTGATGCGGCAGGCTGGTCCTCTCCGCACACATTCATCAGATTTTATAGTTTGGATGTTCATGCTACTCCGGGCTCTTACGTCCTTGAGTCGACATCCCAAGCTCATGCCTGAACAAGTTTGTGACGCGGCAGGCTGGTCCTCTCTGCACACATTCATCAGATTTTATAGTTTGGATGTTCATGCTACTCCGGGCTCTTACGTCCTTGAGTCGACATCCCAAGCTCATGCCTGAACAAGTTTGTGACGCGGCAGGCTGGTCCTCTCCACGCACATTCATCAGTTTTTAAGGCAGGCTCATGCCTGAACAAGTTTGTGATGCGGCAGGCTGGTCCTTTCCGCACACGTTCATCGAACTTTATGGGTTAGATGTTTCTGCTACTCCGGGCTCTTACAACCTTGAGTCGGCATCAAGCTCATGTCTCTCGCGTTTTTGTGAGCACACTTCACAACCGTAGGTGTCCGGACAGCCCCAGTGCGGTGGCGTGGGCGTTGTGTTCCACGTAGCGCTTAGCAAAAGCGCAGCGTCATAGTGAAGCTTTTTGTAAAGGGAATGTCTCGGGTTACATGTGTAACCCTGGTTCCCTGAAAAAAGCGGAACGAGATGCTGCGCTTTTTTGCCGCACTGGGACGTCCCAGGACTGCTCTTTAGAAAAAGGTATCTGTTGACACGCTGGTGACGCCTCTATTTTATAGCCTGGCCACAGGTGCATCTAATGATCATCACCAGCCCAGGCTATAAATTCCGGTCAATGTTCATTGACGTGTTACACACAAATTCACAGCTGTTCACAATGCAGGATTGTTCCCCGTAGCGCTTAGCAAAAGCGCAGCATCTCGTTCCGCTTTTTTCAGGGAACAAGGGTTACACATGTAATCCGAGACGTTTTTCTAGTTGAGCTATACAAACACATTTTGAACAATATACAATAATATTGTTATCTACATAAATTACAGTGTAATATGCAAAAGGGAACCCTATAAATGAAACATTTACAGAAGAAACAGTTTTGGTTTTGTATTTACAGTGTTGTTTGAGGAAAATGTGTTGCATTAAAAAACTGTAAAAATGCACATTCAAAAACAAAATCATGAAATAAAAATCTTATTATTATTATTATTTCTCAAATATCTACCCAAATACAAGAAGAGAAAGATAGTTTATAAAAAGGGTGTGAATTGACATTTATTCTGAATCAGTCTTGTGTGTCCGGTCAGATAATCTCATCTATATCACAGATCATGTGACAGAACTGCAGTTAATGTTCAGATAATCCACTTCCATTTGCTGGAGAAGTTCTTCTGCTCATGCAGATTTCTGACTTTTATAGAGAAGAACATGATCAACTAAAGTAGCAAAGATCTCATCAGACAAATCTTCCTATTGGCCTTCATCTCCCTCCTCTTCCTCATCCACTTTCATGTACTTGTACTCTTCCTCTAATTTGATGCTTTGAGCTCTCTGTAGATCTGTTTCCTGACTCATACCTCAAAAACACCACAGTAATCAAATTCTAGCCACAAATAATATGTTGGGAAAAATATATTTTACAGAGACAGTCCAGACAGATGATCCAGTCCAAATCACAACAGAAAGCAGCAATACAAAGCAAGATCCAAATCCAGAGAACAAACAGAGATAAAGAATGATTAGAAATGTATTTATTAATTAACAAGTCTGGCAACATTAATGAGAACAGTGATGTTGGTCTTAATAATATTTTGTATCAGATTGAAAAAGAAAATAAATGTTCTGGCGACTTGCAGGCTGAGATTTACTTCACAGAATATTTAGGATATTTTTGACATTTGATGTTTTTTCCCCAAAAACACTTTTCTGAAAATGAGACTCCAATGCTGTCAACACAAAACCAAACAGTTTATTCAGGAATTATGATGTTAGTGAATATGAGTAAAGTTGATTTTTCTTTCTGTACCTGAAGATTTCAATCGTTCTGTAGGTAAATACATTGTTGTCTTTAATAAATCTCACAGTGTGTGATGAGAGATTATATATCTGTGTGTTTGAAGGTAAAGTTTGAAGTGAAATAAATAATCAAGAGTTTGATTTTATTTGAAGAGGTTTGTATAGTAAGAGCTCTGCTAGTGTACAAATACCCATGGTGCATCTGGATGATCGGCTATTTTACTGATAATCAAAACAGAGGAAGATTTTATTAATATTATTAAAGGCTGTAATCAAGTAATTTATTTCTTTTAAACTCTATTCTAGATTCAGTCCTCCGTCTTCATGTGTTTCTGGTCTTCTGTCCAAATATCATCATGTTTTTTGCTTTTGTCCTCTGGGGTGTTTCTGAAGGTGAGTGTTTCTAATCATTTAATCGCTGTATTTATTCATTTCACATCTCTGTTCGTTATATAACAAGTTATCAGAAGCTTTTTATAAAGTTGTGTAATTTCATACTAGTTCTTTTGAAGACTTTTGTATTTGTCATTTTCATGATGAATGTGTGTTTGTGTTTCAGGATCTTTGAATGAGACCCTCTTTTGTTGTGTTCTTTATTTACTGAGACCTCTAATGTTGCTCTGGGCCGCTCCATATATTAAAGTCTTCACAGGTTTGATTCATTTCTGATGATTGAGTTTATTAAAGGAGATCAAATATGAATCATAATATCAACATGTTCAGACTTCACATCATCACTCTGTTAATCATTTATTTAAAAATATAGTCACTGTTGTTTTGCATTTCTGTGTTTTTATGACAATGTGTAACGATTATTTTTCTTCTTTTTTTACAGGATACATGTACACATTTATTTATTATTTCAGTTATAGTGCAGAATATTTTATATTCTCAACTGTTGTTTATTCAGGTAAACACATTTAAGTGTCACTCAACATAGTTTATCATGAACACAATAATGCAGATAATCATCGTTAGTTTTCTAGTAAACTCGACGTGTTTCTCTGTTGCTCGTGATGTTTCTTCACTCATCTTAGTCACTTCATCAGTTGTTGAACTGATGCTGGAGATTCGACGGCATCTTCATCACACACAATCACGTCACACGATCTGTTCATTGTTTGGGAGATCACAGATTGGGGTGAAACTGTCGTGTCTGTGTTGTGATTTCTGCTTGTACAGCAGCTGATTGGTTTGATGATGTTCACATTATATAAGGTTGCTCTGCTTTTGAGAGTCCTCGTCCCGGGATGTTTTGTGTGTTGTAGTTCTGGTACTCCAGCTGCACGGGGAATGACAGTGTTTTATTTGTTCTGCTGTCTCTCTTTTTCTATCGTGAAGACACGCAGGCTTGAGTGAAGTTTGAGATGCCATTTACTTGATAGATTTAAAACGGGAGGTGCTGTCTCTCTCTTTGGCGTAGGCCCCGCCCGGCAGTCCGAGGTAGTTGTAACCGGAACCGTCATGTCCTGCCGGAGATAGGAGGCAGGGGCGAGGAGCCTACCCCCAAAAAGAGATGATCCAGTTTGGTACGAACCAGGTCTTGTGTTGGGCGTTCATTCTGGAGGAGGAAATAAGAGATGCAAGCGTCAGAATTTGACATGAAATTTGCAATACCTCTGGCATGGTTGTGTGAAGCCTTTGCGATGGGAAAGCGTTTTTTTCGAGTTTGATTTCATCCCTGTGCATTTCCTCTTTGTCCTAGAGTGTGATTTTGGGCACTCTGTCGAGAGCCCCTGGTTGAGAAGAATCTTTGCTTTAGGCCGGCATTGCTGTGCAGTGTCTTTGTTGAAAGATAAACGACATTTGATGTGAAAACCCTCCGGCGAGGGAAAGTTGTTTGAGGTATCTTTGCCGAAGGTGACAACGTGTGTAGAGCCATACAATAATGGCGACGTTGCGTGCGGTCCCTTCGTTGAAAGAAAACCACATTGATATGAAAACCCTCCGACGAGGGAAAAGTTGTTTGAGGTATCTTTGCCGAAAGGTGAGCAACATGCGTAAAGCCATACGGTTATGGCGACATTGCGTGCAATCCCTTTGTTGAAATAAAACATTTGATATGAAAACCATCTCCGCCGAGGGAAAGTTGTTTGATGGTTATCTTTGCCAGAGTGAACAGCATACATAACGCCATATGATAATGACGATGTTGTCGTGCCATAACTTGTTGAAAGCCATTAGATGGGTAACTCCTAGCCAATCGCATGTAAGCCAATGCTTTATAAGTCCGCTCACAATCTATCACGAGGCTGCAGTGGTTCTGGGAATGTATTTCCTATTTCTGAACTCAAACATATATTTTACCCCATATAGGGTAAAGAACCATTTCATTGGAGGGTAGAGGGGAAGGTTGTTTGCTGGACCGAATGATGAAGTGCTGTACGAATGGTGAGGAAGGATTTGAAGCTTGGGTCTCGGTGTCATTTCTTTCTTCCCTCCACTGAGCCGCATCGAGACTGGGATTGTAGATCGAGAACATTTGTTAAATACATTCAATTATGAAATATCTAGCAATGGGATTACTTACGAAGAGACTGTCTGGAGCGTAGGAAGCTATATTGCTGAAAGTATCATTCTGGCCATTCCCCTGTGAACCATGGTCCTAGACGGCAACCCCTGAATCCTAGGGAGGGAGCCATGTCCGAGAATTAGGGGCGTGTCATCCGGAGATTCTCGCCAGCCATCATCGATTGGTGGGTAGTAGAGGCCGTCTATGGAATGAGCTAGTGTGAGGAAGCAGAAAAACGGTGGAGTGGCCTTGAGGAATGATAAGCATGGCAAAATTGAGGTGGCCTGATAGGGCTGGAGATTGCGTTAGGAGACCCAAACTGACCAGGGAACGATGTGAAAATAGATCCTGTCATGTTTCTTTAGGGGGAAGCTTGCATGGTTAGAGAATATGTGTGATTCTAGAATTCTAGAGACGTGGCTCGTTGTGGGGTTTTTTTTTTTCTCTCCTCCCTCTTATTCCTCGAGCTGGAGCAAATACGGTGAGAAGAATAATGTCTCAGCTTCATGAGAGTTTAGTTGTTCGCTGTAAAAGGAACACAAGAGTCTTCATGTACTCCCTGCATAGAGCCCTGAAGATGCAGTGGATAGTTTAGTTTTTGAAGAAGGTGTGCCCCAAAACATACAAAAATGTGTGCATGTTTGTGCAAATCATCTTGCACAAGACTGCTTTGTGAATGTGTGTTGATGTGAATCGGGATCTTCAAGAATGTGATTCTCGAGCCTGGATCAGTTCCGGCTGTTCGTGTCCCACCTTTACGACCTGAAGATGCAGTATCGCACTTTATATTTTGTGAACATTTGCAAATCTCCTTCCGAATGTGCTTGATAGCGGATTCGACGGCTGATGTGCCAAGTTACCATTGTCTCTGACATATTCCGGAGACCAGATATACGCACGCCTAAACATGTATGGCTGAATTCCGGCATTTACGCTGTCGATCATATTGGTTCTGATTAGTTGTTGCTGTAGTGGTCTGACCACGATGAGTGAATGATTTGTGAAGACATGCCAACAAATTTCTGCTCTTTGATGATGCCTGAATGATAATAAAATGGAAGTATGCCATGAGATGGGAATTACTCGCTGAATGACCTGATCATAGCGAAATGCATTACGCTGGTGGTAGATAATCTGATGAATAGGGGAAGCGGTGCAGAGCCTACCGCTAGGTGTCAGAGGCGCGCTGCAACAGTGTGCTAGCGATGAGAACATGGAAGTACGTCTGGAGTAATAAAATGCTGCGTTTTATGGATCGCGTAAGTGCACCCTTGGAGGCACTTTTTTTTTGAGATTGTACTTTTTTTGCTTTAAAATAACAACATATATTAATTCTGAAACTTGAGAAGTGAAGCCCGACGCGTCTTCTTTCAAAAGATACTACAACTGTGTCCATACTCCAGGGGAGCCAGTAGATACAGCCATTTAAGTTGGGTGTGTAATTTGCATGGTTTGTGCTCGGGAAGGGGGACGCACATCGACAGGTGAAACTGTGATGTCATGCTCCCTCGGAATGCTCACATCATGGGCTCGGTCTTCCTAGTGACTAGGGCATAGGGATGATGAATTGGATTGGAACGCACCAGTTACGTGATTTGGGCAAAGGCGGCCGCAAAATTGGGGAATCTTACTGAATGAAGTAATGAGAGCCCGTGTGATAAGCGTTGACTGTACATGATGATATGCATGAATAATTGTCTTAATTCCCCGATGGGGAACGCTCGGGCATGCAGACTGTGAATGACAAGTGAATGAATCTTGAAAGAGTTGCCCTCATGAGATTGCGCGATTGCTTGCCATACTATGAGAGTGGATGCGCTGTTGACGTGAAATACTGGCTTTTGATGTTGATGCGAATGCGTTATTTTGAACAGGCAGCGTTGCAACTTTGTGATGAACAGGCAGCATTGCAACGGAAGGTCTAGACCCATGACTAGATCTGAATGCATTTAATGGATATGAAAATGACTTATTTCTGATGGATGCTGGCTGCTGCCTGAGCCGATGATTTTAAAGGATTCGCGGAGTGCGTGCTCCTTCTGCGCCGGGTCGTGCAATGCGATGCGATGCGATGCGATTGAGAGAGATCTACTGAGTGAATGAGATATGAGTGAAGATCCGGGTTTGCAGTGTTAGCACACCGAAACAGCAATGTGATAGATTGTGAGCGGACTTATAAAGCCTTGGCTTACATGCGATTGGCTAGGAGTTACCCATCTAATGATGTGATGATGTACAGCTGCTGGTCTTCCCGCTAGAACTACGCTCCACTTCCATTAACAGCTGAATGAATATTGTGTCTGTCACATATTAATATCACTAAAACAACATCATGACATCCTTTAATGTGTTGTGTAATGTTCAATGATTAATATATAATGTATCATGAGATCCATCATGTGTTCAGCGCTGAATCTCTGTGTGTTTATAGTGAGGATCATTTATGATCACTGCATAGAAAAACATTTAAATGTTCCAGTGATCTTAAAACAACCCCTAACTTACTTCTCAACATGTTCTTAGGCATGTCAGGTGTATTATAAACAGGTCAACAGGTCAGTGTCAGTCTGTGATCTGATGAAGTTAGAGAGACTGTCTGTGTATTCAGCAAACTAAACATGTGTTAAATTATAAGTGTTTTATTATTATTATGTGTATTTATATTGGACTGTCTCTTGTTTTTCTCTTCTTCCAGTTCTGTTTAAATCTGCTTTGGAAAAAGGTTTGAGTTATGCAGGATTGGAAGGAGTCGTGATAATTGTTCTCTTTGTGATAGTGCTGCTGTTGTGCCTCTTATATTTCATTAACAGTAAGTATTTCTCTGTGATTCTTCATGTTCCAGTGACACGTATGTGCTGTGAAATACAGTCGTGTTTTATCACATAATCAACAATAACATCAGAACTGATTCATCGATTCACTGAAGCATTTGTGTTATAAAACTCTCAGTATTACACGACATTCACTGAGATCTGTTCAGTGTTTCTTCATCATGCAGTTATAAAACTTATTTATAAAGATGCATCTGTTAATAAAGCAATTGATGCTCATATTAAATTACATGAATTAATTCTTGTTATTTTTTCTGATATAGTGTTTGCTAAAATCTTTGGAAAGTTAAGTAAACGGATAACTGCTATATTCAATGTTCTGGCTGGTATAAGCTTTAATCTTCTGCCTTCATTACAATTCATCCTCATGTTCTACACTTTTGGATCTGCCAGAGGAGGTGAGTTCAACTTTATAAACTTTATAAATTCATTTATGAGCAACAGTGGAAGAAAACAGCATCTATATTTAAAGTTCAATCCAGTGAAATCAGAGGAAATTGTGTCAGTTGAAATTTTAGAGATTCAGAACTGATGGGGAAGAAAAACGTCTCAGGTTACATGTGTAACCCTTGTTCCCTGAAAAAAGCGGAACGAGATGTTGCGCTGCTAAGCGCTACGGGGGAACAGCTTTAGCTGTGAGCCGAGCTGAATAATGTGTGGAACACGTCAATGAACATTGACCGGAATTTATAGCCTCGGCTGATGTAATCATTAGATGCACCTGAGGCCAGGCTATAAATGGATACGTCACCAGGTGTCGTCAGATACTTCTTTTTGAAGAGCAGTCCTGGGACGTCCCAGTGCGGCAAAGCAGCGCAACATCTCGTTCCGCTTTTTTCAGGGAACAAGGGTTACACATGTAACCCAAGACATTCCCTTTACAAAAAGCTTCACTACGATGTTGCACTGCTAAGCACTACGGGGAACGCAATACCCACGCCGCCGCACTTGGTGCTCTCCGGACCCCTACGGTTGTGCTGTGTACTCACAAAAACGTGAGCGGTCTCAGACATGAGCTTCAGATGTCGACTCAAGGGCATAAGAGCCTGGAGTAGTATAAACATCTAAACCATTCAATTTTGATGAATGTGTGCTGAGAGGACCAGCCTGCCGCATCACAAACTTGTTCAGGCATGAGCTGAGATGTCGACTCAAGGGCATAAGAGCCCGGAGTAGCAAAGCATCTAACCCATAAAGTTCGATGAATGTGTGCGAAGAGAACCCTATTGCACCACAAACTTGTCATAAAAACTGATGAATGTGAGCGGAGAGGACCAGCCTGCCGCATCACAAACTTGTTCAGGTATGAGCTGAGATGTCGACTCAAGGGCATAAGAGCCCGGAGTGCAGAACATCCAAACTAAAAAGGTCCAATGAATGTGTGCGGAGAGGACAACCTGCCGCATCACAAACTTGTTTAGGCATGGGCTGAGATGTCGACTCAAGGACATAAGAGTCCGGAGTAGCAAAGCATCTCGCCCATAAAGTTTGATGAATGTGTGCGAAGAGAACCCTATCGCAACACAAACTTGTCATAAAAACTGATGAATGTGAGCAGAGAGGACAAGCCTGCCGCATCACAAACATGTTCAGGCATGAGCTGAGATGTTGACTCAAGGGCATAAGAGCCCGGAGTAGCAAAGCATCTAACCCATAAAGTTCGATGAATGTGTGCGACGAGAACCCTATTGCACCACAAACTTGTCATAAAAACTGATGAATGTGAGCGGAGAGGACAAGCCTGCCGCATCACAAACATGTTCAGGCATGAGCTGAGATGTTGACTCAAGGGCATAAGAGCCCGGAGTAGCAAAGCATCTAACCCATAAAGTTCGATGAATGTGTGCGAAGAGAACCCTATTGCACCACAAACTTGTCATAAAAACTGATGAATGTGAGTGGAGAGGACCAGCCTGCCGCATCACAAACTTGTTCAGGTATGAGCTGAGATGTCGACTCAAGGGCATAAGAGCCCGGAGTGCAGAACATCCAAACTAAAAAGGTCCAATGAATGTGTGCGGAGAAGACAACCTGCCGCATCACAAATTTGCTGCAGAGGGAGACCTCTAGCCAAGGTTTTAGAGGAGGAGAGCCCTCTGGTAGAGTGCGCCCTGAAACCTACTGGCGAAGCTTGACCGCTGCCTCGTAGGCCCGGGCAATAATGAGGATGCCTCTTTGAGGGCACCCCGCCCACCAAGCCGTGGCAAACCGCAGTGGCCACATAGAACCTGGCAGTGGCGAGGCAAGTGCCCGCTGACAGTTCTTTCTACAGAAAATCCAGAACTGAAACAAACTGGCAGTTAGCTGGTTCTGTAATAAGAACTTTAGTAGAAGGAAACGCATGCAGGCGCATTTTGCGTTACTACGTTCAGCCCCTCCCAAGGGGAGGGGGGACTGGGCGACTCGGGAGAAGTAGAGGAGACATTGCGCTATCAACAGAGGCTGAAGAGGTCCTCTTCTGCCCTGTAAAATCTACCCAGATCAGTTCCAAGTGGAGGGAGCCCTAGCACTTGAAATGGTCTCGATAATCTCAAGAGAAAACCCTGTGAACCTCATTTGGTACCCTTAGGGGCCAGACATGAAAGGTTTCACAATTCGGACCAAGGATCGAGAAGGTCCTCCCTGTTCGGAATCGCCCAAGGCGAGCCGTCGAGGAGAGGAATTAGCTCCGAGAAACATATCCTGTTCGGCCAGCGGCGCCATTAATAGGAGGCAAGACCCTTGCTGGTGAACATCGCCAAGACTCCGGGAGCAGAGAAACCGGGAAAGAAATACATACAGACGCATTCTGGGTCATGTATGTGTCTTAACGTCCAGACCCAAGGGGCTGGGTGATTTCAGGGAGAAGTAGAGGAGACATTGCGCTATCCATAGAGGCTGAAGAGGTCCTCTTCTGCCCTAAGATCTCACCCAAACTTGTTCCAAGTGGAAAAAGCCTGGCATTTAAAAAGGTCTCGATAACATCAGGAGAAAGCCCTGTGTCCCTCAGTTGGTACCCTTAGGGGCCAAACATGAAAGATTCCACAATTCGGGGCAGGGATGAAATATTGCCCTGTGCCTGAGATAGAAGATCCTTCCTGTTCGAATCGCCCAAGGCAGTCGTCGAGGGAAGAGATTAGCTCCGAGAACCAAGCCCTGTTCGGCCAGCGGTGCTATCAGTAAGAGGCAAAAACCCTTGCTGGCGAACTCTGGGCAACTACTACCTTAGGGTGGAGTTCTTAACTCCCCGTTGGTATTTCCTGTCTGGACCGTAAATCTGCTCCCAGTATCACGGGCATCCAGGGATATAACTGACCTGAGTGACAGGAGCTTACCCTGGGCCCTAAGGAGAATCTGACGTGTCAGAAATACAGCTGACAAGAACGTGGGTCTCCTTGAAGATTTATGTAAGAGGCTACCGCTGTATTGTCCACCCGCACCAAGACATGGCAGCCTCAGGAGGAGGTATTTCAGGGCCAGAAATACAGCCATCAACCCGAGACAGTGATTGTGACAACCGAGCTGACGACCCTCCTATCCCCTTAAGCTGGACGACCACTTAAGGCCGCTACCCCGCCCGTCAGGGAGGCGTCTGTCATTAGCAGTCTGCGACAACAAGACGCACCTAGAGTGGGACCCAAGGCAGAAAACCGGGGTCTGAACCACATAGAAAGGGAACGAAGCCTGAGGTGCGTAACCCTATTTAGCCCAGGGGTTTTGGCCCTTGGAAGAAATCCCCTGGCTTTTGGCCACAACAAAAACGGTCTCATGAGCAGAAGGTCCAGAGAGATCACCGTGGACTCGTTCGCCCTGAGACCTGGAAATCGTTGATACTGATAACAGCGCAACCTTGACCTAGCCTGACATTGCTCGGGGTGATCTGAATGGACTCAATCCTAGCGGGAGACAGTTGTTCCCGCATTGTGATTGAACTCCATACGATGCCCCGATAGACAGTGTTCTGAGTGGGAGAGAGGATGCTTTTCTTGGTGTTGAGCCTCAACCCCAGAGAAACAGATGAGCTAAGACTATGTCCCTGTGCTGAACTGCCAGTTCCTGGAACTGCGCTAGGATCAGCCAGTCGTCTACGTAATTCAGAATGCAGATGCCCCGGAGTCGCAAGGAGCCAGCGCTACATCATGCATTGTGAATGTGTGGGTAAAAAGGGCTAGGCTGAGTGAAAGAACCTGACCCTGGAAGACTTCGCCCCCGGAAGTGAACCTCAGGAACTTTCCATGTTGTGGCAGAACTTCTAAATGAAGTATAGAAGTGCGTCATAAGATCGATGGTGACCAGCCAAACGAGTTGTAGGGCTTGAGACACGACCGTCTTGACAGGCATCATCTTGGACTTGAACACCCACGGGTAGTTCAAGCTTTAAGCTCTAAGCCAGACGCCACCCCTCACCCTCCATGGGAAACGGGAAGTATTTAGTGTAATAACCTAACTCTCTCTCTGGAAGGGGAACACATACCATGGCCCCTTTAACCAGAAGATTGAGTTTTTTTTGTTTTTTTTACAAAAAAAGAAATCCGGTTTACGGTAGTGAGAACACGCCGTTGAAACACGGAAAAGCGGTGAGAGAATTAAATCCTGACGCCCTTATAAGACCCACAGAAAAGAATATATCCGGCAGAAGTTTCCACGCTGCCAGGATCTCTGAGATGGGTATTATATTTTAACACTTCCTGTTGAGGGGTTGTCGGGTGTTTCGCGTCCTGAATAAAATGCAGAAACAGCGAAAACACCCAATTTTGACAGAAGCCTCTGCAACCCGAAACACCAAGAGGTGGCGGGAATGGAGGGGCTTCGAGGGGGTACCGGGAGGGGTGAAGTGAAGCACGCGCCCGTCCCGAGGGAGCTACCCCTAATCTAGGCGCAAGACCGTCAGGGTTTTCTCTTACTAGAATTTATAGTCCTGAGGTCTTGCTTCGGGGGCTGGCGAGGGCGGCGAGACTGTCCCCAATCCCTGGGAGGAGGAGCACGACTCGCCACGCTTTGCTTTTGAGCCTCCCTTCAGTCAGGACCGAGGTGGGTATGAGGCTTGCTCGTCAAGCGCAGAACCCACACTCAGGTCGTCCTGGAGGTCAGCCTGGTACGCCTGAAAAACAGCATAGTGTGCAGAGCAGCACCAGCCTGACCTGCTGCTTGATAAGCCCTTCCCACTAAAGTGGAGGTTGTCCTACAAGGCTTTGAGGGGAGAGAGGGCTTCTAAGTGACGATGCCGAGCCCGGCAGAGATAGCCCGCAAGCGTCTCTTCGACCGGCGGCATCACTGAATACCCCGTGCCTCAGCACCCACGATAGTCGAATATAATGACGTCGAGGGTATGTGAACAGGGGAAGAAAATATATATATATTTTTTATATATATATATATATATATATATTTTTTTTTTTTTTTTTAGGGGTTCTCCTTGAGCGAAAAAGCTCTTCATGGAGGTTATCAAAGAAAGGGAAGGGACCCATGAGGCGTTCCCTTTCTTAGACTGGAAGATAAAATCTATCCCCTAATTGGAGCGTTTGGGGGTCTCTTTTTCGCGTGGCCAGTCCAATCTGGCAACCGCACGAGTAACAACATCGAGCAATTCCTCCGTAGATTTTTTATCGCGGACGGAAAGCTCGGATGCGGGAAGAGAATTGCGATCCACCTCATGATCCGAAGATCATGTGAAGGACCAGCTGGGTTTGGGAAGAGAGTGAGAGAAAGGGATCAACCCGTCTCTTGCTCCTCAGCCAAATCCATGCACGAGCCCCACGAACGATCTTTTCGTGAGTGCTGACTCCCGGAAGCAAGCGAGGCGAGCACGACGCACTCTGCCTGTTAAAGCAAATCGCAGTGCTCGCACCCGCCCTGCTGCAACGCGAGAGCAGCGTGCTCTTACCCCCAAACAAACAGCAAAAACTGATGTGTGCCGTCTTCAGCTATAGAGCGAGAAGAGGGAACACGCACCGTTTGTGACTTTCAGTCATTCTCTCTTTTTTCTTTTTTTTTTAGAAATATATATATATAATATTTTCTAAACAGAAGAGAAAAATAGAACAACATTCACTGCACACTGCCTAACTGATTCTATCTCCTAACAGAGAAAAGAAAGTTTTGACAGGGTGTGTGAAACACACAGAAACAGAATCGCTCTGAAAAAAGAGTTTCTGACGACACCTGGTGACGTATCCATTTATAGCCTGGCCTCAGGTGCATCTAATGATTACATCAGCCGAGACTATAAATTCCGGTCAATGTTCATTGACGTGTTCCACACATTATTCAGCTCTGCTCACAGCTAAAGCTGTTCCCCCGTAGCGCTTAGCAGCGCAACATCGTAGTGAAGCTTTTTGTAAAGGGAACAGAAAAACACTCATTAATTCACGTGTGTGTGTGTGTGTGCGTCTGCGTCTGCGTCTTTGTGCGCGCGTGTGTGTGTGCGTCTGCGTCTTTGTGCGCACGTATGTATGTGTGTGTGTGTGTGTGTGCGTCTGTGTGCGCGCGTATGTGTGTGTCTGCGCGCGCGTGTGTGTGCGTGCGTCTTTGTGTGCGCGTTCGTGTGTGTGTCTGCGCGCGTATTGTGTGTGTTTCTGCACGCGTGCGTGTGTGTGTGCGCGCGGGGCAGGCAGGCAGTTCAAATATACGCGAATTTTAACACATTGACAAGGCAAACAACGTGTCTACGTGTTGTTTACACTTTATTTACTTGTGAAAAATCACCGTGTAAACAACACGTGATCTCAGACGTCAATTTCACATACTTCTGAGCCATTTGGCCACTTGTCCAGTGTGAACTGATGAGTGTCGTGAGTTCCCATTGGCTGCTGAGCACTCACAGACTCTGTGCTACCACTATTTAACATGATGAGGATCCTCTTATTTATTTGTCCTTTTCTTCCATTTTTGTGTAGCCTATAAAAATAAAATATCTGAATTGCAATTTTATGAATTAAATAATTTTCAGTCCCAGAACAGGCTTTTTTCATTTCTTGCTATTTTCTGTATTACACAAGAGAAAAGTCAAATCAAATCTTCATAAATAAAGTGAAAAACAATATCTGACATCTCAATCAGTTACTCACTTGTGTCAGTTACTAGACAGCGGACGCACATGTCATCTCAACACTCATAACTTGACTTTGTAGTTGTTTAATAAAAGGTTAATAAATAATAACTTTTGCAACAACAGCGGGTGGTTGAAGTGTGCTTGAAAACTAACCCAACATGCATGGCCGATATAGACCGTTTACATGGACTTGGGACAATTAAATCTCTTGAACCACATTAATACATTTTAATACAACGTGCTGTAGCCAATATGTGCGTAAAATACAAAATAGGCCTAATGAATAACAAATGTCTATCCTGCATAATAATAGTCATTCATTCATAATATTCCTTCATTTATAAAATTCAACTGTCTGTGATTTGTTTTCAGTCATGGAGGCTTGTGCTATAGTGGGTGATAGAGCCAAAATCTCATGATATGAGTCATTTTATATAATGATAACGAAATCACAATATAGTTATTTTTAAATAAGAATAAGTGTTTCAAACTTCAAGTAAGAATTCATAAAATGAATAAAGTAATTATAATAAATAAAACAAAACACTTCATAGTCTTCACTATATTCATTAAATATACACTGATCTTTATTTAAGCTACAAAAGTGATTCAGTCGAGTGCAGTGAGTGATTTTTAACAGCAGCAGGAACAGTATTTAAACTTTAAGACCTAATGCACAGATCCAATATACTGACACACATCCAGACCTGCCGAACATGGGGAAATATGTTGAGTACCACAATAGTGTAACACTAAGTTCACATGCTTTTGCACCACTTCACTTTGCACACGGTCATTTTCCTACTCACCACCATATCATCAAGTTATTCAACATATGAATCGGCTATGAAGAAAACGATACAATCATATATGCTTGTGAAGATTCTTGCATAGGGCTACATTATAATATACATATAATATACTCAAAAGTTTAAGTACACCTGCTTAAAACCATTTTTTTCATAATTCATATTTCATTGTATGATATGTGTGTTTATACAAACTGATAACCATCATTAATTGCATTCAATTATTTAATAAAAATGGAAATAATGTGTTTTTTATATTGTAATATATGTTTTCATTTTAAAGTATTTACAGAAACTTGTGTTGTAAAGTTTCTGTTCAGGATTTCCATTTTATTTCATAATTAATTGAATCATCTAATATAGGCACACATATTATTGGCCTAATGGAAAAATATGTGGCCTATTCAATTAAAAAAAATAGGTTTCGCCACATTATTACTTGAAGCTCCTTGGACATCAAAATCGTAATTGCACATTGTGCAAAATGCATGATTTGGCAGTTTTGAGGGGTGGAGGCCCTTATATTTTTAAGTCATTGAAATAAGGTCATATACACATACTAATTATTTGGACTGGATCTTGTAGCCTAGAGTTTTTGCTACAAAATGATGTGAAAACCATCCTGATCACTCATTCATATAAAACAATATAGTAATGTAACTTTTGTAAGACACTTTTAGTGTTAGAAAGGTCATATGCGAGGAGGCGAGTACTGTCATGAATATTGATGTATTTCACACATGAGAAACAAAGACCCTCCCCTGGACCTATCAATGAGGGATAGAGAATGAATGTGAGGAGACTTAATGATCAAAATCAAGTTTTAAGTTAAAATAAATACTCTGACTATATATTTTCTTTACATAAAGACTTTACTTAATTTTAGACCTACACTACCATTAAAATAAGTCTCTTCTGCTCACCAATACTGCATTTATTTGATCCAAAATACAGTTAAAACATTGTGTGAACTCATTTTACAATTTAAAAGAACAGTTTTCTGTTTTAATATATTGTAAAATTCAATTTGTGATCAAAGCTGAATTTTCAGCATCATTACTGCAGTCTTCAGTGTCACATGATCCTTCAGAAATCATTATAAGATGCTGATTTTCTAATATGGGCATATTTAAAGTGCGTTTTATTAATTTAACCTGAACACATATTTGCAAGCACAAGCTTTGTTGATGATAATGAGGCAGCATAAACACTAGATAAAATATAATCTAAACATTCATATTATTTTTATATCATATTACATATCATATTTATATCATACAGCATACAATTTAAATGCCTGCTTTAGCCGAAACAACATTTACATGTAAGTAAAACTTGCTTATTAGACATATTTAACATATTTAAAATGTCAATAATCCTGGCTGTCAAGTCTGGAAACAGTCCCACTAGTAAAATATGTACATGTTTATATAAAATAGCATGTCAGCTAGGGCTGGGATAAATGATTATTTTTTAAATGATTAATCAAGCGATTATTTTTTCGATGCATCGATTAATCTAATGATTCTTTTTTTTTTTTTTTCAGTCCGATTCCATTTAGATTATCTCCCCATTAATTGACTAATAGCAATTTATACATGTTGATTTACATATCTGAATGAAAAAAACATGAATTCCTTAACATTGCAATATATGTTTAAGTGCAAAGTAATGCATTCTTAGTCAGAGGTAGCATTCAATAAAACCTTGAAGCCTTGAAAACACATAGGCCTAGCTTACTGAAAAAAAGTGCATCTTGTAATTCTTCTTTCAGATTAAAATAAACAACAACTTGATGTCTACAGGGTTCCCGCGGGTCCTTAAAAAGTCTTAAAATGTCTTAAATTAAAATTCGGGTAATTAAGGTCTTAAATTGTCTTAAATTTACCGTAAAATTGCTGTAGGTATAAAAAATTTTGCCGGTGCGCTTAATGGCGATGAGAAAGCACAGTGGCCCACTGTAAAACATCTAGTTGATTAATTTAGTATTGTGTGAAATGAGTCTCCGCGATTTAATAGCTGTTTACGGTACGCCGGCTACAGACGCTGACGTCAGGCTGCGTGTCGACTAGGGCTGGGACAACGCGTCGACGCAAAAAATACGTCGAAGCAAAACAAAGATGGCGGCGCCGGCGAATAGTAGCAACACGAGTGGCTCCTCAGACTATCAGAAGTGCAAGGCGGCATGCACTCGTTCCTCTAAAGTATGGGAATTCTTTAATTTTAAAAGGAAACAATTCCGTGATATGTCATCTTTGCAAAATGGAGATGGCCTTCCATTCTAGCACCACGGCAATGCACCAGCACCTGAAGAGGCGCCACCCGGGAGCAGCTGCAGATGACAGAGCACCGTAAGTTTTTTTTCAACTCCCCACTTTGCACTCCGATGTTGGAGTAGGCTATAATACGTTGTCGACACCTAAAGTTTTCGCTTATAGCTATTAATAATGCGCTTATAGCTATGAATGTCGTGAAAAATACATAGAGGACACTGATAACGCGCTGACAGACAGGACCAAGCAGGTAACATTTAATAAAGTCTCAACTTTCAAATGTGGTCATTCAAAGAAAATTAAACCATAAATAGGCCTACTATTTTGTGGCTCTTTAATGTGTCGTGACAGATTGCCTCAGTTAAAGCTGCTCGTGAACCGATCATCTTTTCCTTGGTTAATTTATAGCATCAAATAGGCTAAACATGAATGTAGCCTACATCAGAAGGACTGTTGTTTTAACCGCGGAAAGATGTCAGTACAGTAGCCTACAATCCATTATTCAAATTCAAATCCACCGACGTTAATCTTCTCTCTCCTGACTACTTTGTCGGACAAAAATGGCGTATTATGATTGATTGATCAGATCGCCAGTCAATCAAACTCTCGGCAAATGTTTTTTTTTTTTTTTACATTTTATACACCCCCACCCCGATGAAACCGGTATTGCCGGTGTTGTCACAAGTCGATTAATCGAATCGAAATCGAATCGGACTGAAAAAATGAATCGTTAGATTAATCGATGCATCGAAAAAATAATCGCTAGATTAATCGTTTAAAAAATAATCGTTTATCCCAGCCCTAGTGTCGACATTACGCGGTTGTCGATGTGAGGTTCAAAATGCGAAGAAGATGGGGAAGTGCAAATTTAACGACAAGTGGATGGAAAAGGACGCATTTAGGAGGTGGTTGGCGCCGGCTGAAAACAACGAGCCAATGTGTAAATTATGCAAAAAAACCTTTTCATTAGGGACCATGGGGCCCAAAGCCGTCGAGTCGCATATGAAAGGAGGAAAGCACCAGCGTATGCATTGTGTTGTTTAGTGTAATCCAACTTATGTATGTTATGTTGACTCTGTTCTGCATCACAAAGGAACAAAATGCCAACTGTGAGCTGTTTGGAGTATTCCAAAGAAATTATGACATTTTTGGGTCTTAAATTATATTTGTTGAGGTCTTAAAAAGGTCTTAAAAAGCATTAAATTTTACTTTTAAAATGGTGCAAGAACCCTGGTCTAGCATTCAATAAAAAAATAAAAAGGTCACCCAAAATACTTGTTTAGCGCAATTGAAAGAATACAGTAACCAATGTAAACTTTAGGGCTTTAAGCTAATACAAAGAGTGCTTTTCCAACAAAAAAATAAATAAAAATGAACAGCGACAGTGGGAGCCAGCAGCCTGTCATAGCGTCCTTCCTGAACCAACAGAATTGAACATTTATGTTGAAAACACATAGTCCTAGCTTACTGAAAAAAGTGCATCTTTTAATTCTTCATTCACATAAAAATAACAACAACATAGTAATACACTCTGCCACTCACCTTTTTCTTAAACTCAAAATTCTAAAATAAAATTCAAGTAAAAGTGTACAAGAACAAAATAATGCATTCTGATGTCTAGCATTCAATAAAAAAATAAAAAGGTCACCCAGTCACCCTTTCTTAGAGCTATTGAAAGAATACAGTAACTATTGTAAACTTGGGGGCTTTAAGCTAATACAGAAAGTGCTTTTCCAACCAAAAATTATGAAAACATTCATAATTCAACATTTATGTTGAACATAGGCCTAGCTTACTGAAAACAAGCATCTTCATTCACATGCAAATAACAACTTACACTCTGACACTTTCCTTTCACCTTAAGAACACTGTGTGTCTGTGTGTGTGTGTGTGTGTGTGTGTGTGTGTGTGTGTGTGTGTGTGTGTGTGTGTGTGTGTGTGTGTGTGTGTCATTCAAGACAAAATACAGTCATATATTGGGGTGGAGGAATGTAAGCATTTCAACATGCAGCTGCTCCCGGGTGGTGCCTCTT
>NC_068283.1:43331669-43354169 GCF_025860055.1 Xyrauchen texanus | reverse complement strand
ATAAATTCCGGTCAATGTTCATTGACGTGTTACACACATTATTCAGCTCGGTCACAACTAGGGTTGTTCCCCGTAGCGCTTAGCAGCGCAGCATCTCGTTCCACTTTTTTCAGGGAACAAGGGTTACACATGTAACCCGAGACGTTACTGTGAATATTATTTATGAATCTCACTAAATCACCTGATCACACATTGTGCTCCAAAATTAATTTGTATTTGTTTATTATTTACATCTTATTAGATATGTTGATTTGTCTGACAGTATATTAATATAATTACTCTCCTGTTTTTAGGATTGTTCATTGTTGCAGTTTTGCCAGTGTTCACAACAGCGACAAGATATAATTGGAATGTCACTTGTGGGGATCAAATGGGCTGTAAGTGTTTGAATTATGATCTGATAATTAGAAATGCATATTATGATTCATTTATTACCCACAAATGTTTGTGTCACTGTCAGTCATCATGAATTGAGGATGTTATCTATGAAGGAAAAGTGTGTCACTTATAATCCTGATTAACATTATTAATGTTCATATAGAAAATAAAATTAATGAAAATGTTCTTTCATGTGTTTCAGGTTCACCTTTGGTCAGAAGATCAGTGTGGCTCATGTTTATGTCATTAATTAATGCAGTAATTATGTATTTCTACATCATAGCACTGGAAAATGAAACCGGTACAATAATGATTTTATAAACTTTGTATATTAATTTCAACAGTCTTCATATAACTTCAGTTTACAGTTCAGTGCATTATAAAGTTAAGATACTTCTTTATAAAATCACTTTAAAGACTGTTTGACGATATAAAGTTAAAATATTGTTCCCTTTACAAAAAGCTTCACTATGATGCTGTGCTTTTGCTAAGCGCTATGGGGAACAATCCTAGTTGTAACCGAGCTGAAATAATGTGTGTAACATGTCAATGAACATTGACCGGAATTTATAGCCTCGGCTGATGTAATCATTAGATGCACCTGCGGCCAGGCTATAAATGGATATTATACAGAATAGTATAGTATTACAGAAACTTTTTTCAGAGCGATTCTGTTTATGTATGTTTTACAAACCCTGTCAAAACTTTCTTTCCTCTGTTAGGAGTTAGAATTGGTTAGACAGTGTGCAGTGAACATTTTTCTCTTTTCTCTTCTGTTTAGAAAATATTATATAGATATATAAAAAAAAATAAAAAAAAAACAAACAAAAAAAAACAGAGAATGACTGAAAGCCGCAAATGATCCCTCTATAGCTGAAGAGGACACGCATCAGTTTTTGCTCTGTTTGTTTGGGGGTAACTCAGCACTCTGCTCTCGCGTTGCAGCAGGACGGGTGCGAGCACTGCGATTTGCTTTAACAGGCAAAGTGCTTCGCACTCACCTCGTTGCTTCCGGGAGTCAGCACTCACGAACAATCCATGGGGCTCTTGCATGGATTTGGCTGAGGAGCAATAGACGGGTTTATCCCTTTCTCTCACTCTCTCCCCAAACCCAGCTGGTCCTTCACATGATCTCGAAGCGTGTTCCGACGCCTCTTCGGATCATGAGGAGGATCGTGATTCTCTTCCCGCCTCCGAGCTTTCCGTCCGTGATAAAAAATCTATGGAGGAATTGCTTGATGTTGTTACTCGTGCGGTTGCCAAATTGGACTGTCCACGCTAAAAAGAGACCCCCCAAACCCTACAAATTAGGGGATAGATTTTATCTTCCAGTCTAAGAAAGGGAACGCCTCATGAGTCCCTTCCCTTCTTTGATAACCTCCATGAAGAGCTTTTTCGCTCATGGAGGAACCCCTAAAAAATAAAAAAAATAATTAATAGTTTTCTTCCCGTGTTCACATACCCTTGACGTCATTATATTCGACTATCGTGGGTGCTGAGGTATGGGGGTATTCAGTGACGCCGCCGGTCGGAGAGATGCTTGCCGGCTATCTCTCACCTGGCTCGGCATCATCACTTAAGAAGCCCTCTCTCCCCTCAAAGCCTTGTAGGACAACCTCCACTTTAGTGGGAAGGGCGTATCAAGCAGCAGGTCAGGCTGGTGCTGCTCTGCACACTATGCTGTTTTACAGGCGTACCAGGCTGACCTCCTGGACTGGACGACCTGAGTGTGGGTTCTGCGCTTGACGAGCAAGCCTCAGACCTGCCTCGGTCCTGTCTGAAGGGAGGCTCAAAAGCAAAGCGTGGCAAGTCGTGCTCCTCCTCCCAGGGATTGGGGACAGTCTTGCCACCCTCGCCAGCCCCGAAGCAAGATCTCAGGACTATAATTTCTAGTAAGAGAAAACTCTGACGGTCTTGCGCCTAGATTAGGGGGTAGCTCCCCTCGGGATGGGGCGCGTGCTTCACTTCGAAGCCCCTCCATTCCCGCCACCTCTTCATGTTTCGGGTTGCAGAGGCTTCCGTCAAAATTGGATGTTTTCGCTGTTCCTGCATTTTATTCAGGACGCGAAACACTTGACAAGCCCTCAACAGGAAGTATTAAAATCTAATACCCATCTCAGAGATCCTGGCAGCGTGAAAACTTCTGCCAGATATATTATTTTCTGTGGGATTTATATGGGCGTCAGGATTTAATTCTCTCGCCGCTTTTCCGTGTTTCAACGGCGTGTTCTCACTACCGTAAACCAGATTTCTTTTTTATGTAAAAAAAAACAAAAACTCAAATCTCCCAGTTAAAGGGGCCATGGTATGTGTTCCCCTTCCAGAGAGAGAGTTAGGTTATTACACTAAATACTTCCCGTTTCCCATGGAGGGTGGGGGGTGGCGTCTGGCTTAGATCTTAAAGCTTGAACTACCCATGGGTGTTCAAGTCCTAGATGATGCCTATCAAGACGGTCGTGTCTCAAGCCCTACAACTCGTTTGGCTGGTCACCATCGATCTTATGACGCACTGCTATACTTCATTTACTGCATGCGTTTCCTTCTACTAAAGTTCATATTACAGAACCAGCTAACTGCCAGTTTGCTTCAGTTCTGGATTTTCTGTAGAAAGAACTGTCAGCGGGCACTTGCCTCTGCGGTTTGCCACGGCTTGGTGGGCGGGGTGCCCTCAAAGAGGCATCCTCATTATTGCCCGGGCCTACAAGGTTTCGCCAGTAGGTTTTAGGGCGCACTCTACCAGAGGGCTCTCCTCCTCTAAAACCTTGGCTAGAGGTCTCCCTCTGCAGCAAGTTTGTGATGCGGCAGGTTGTCCTCTCCACACACATTCATTAGATTTTTATTGTTTGGATGTTCTGCCACTCCAGGCTCTTATGCCCTTGAGTCGACATCTCAAGCTCATGTCTGGACAAGTTTGTGATGCGGCAGGCTGGTCCTTTCCGCTCACATTCATCAGTTTTTATGACAAGTTTGTGTTGCGATAGGGTTCTCTTCGCACACATTCATCGAACTTTATGGGTTAGATGCTTTGCTACTCCGGACTCTTATGTCCTTGAGTCGACATCTCAGCCCATGCCTAAACAAGTTTGTGATGCGGCAGGTTGTCCTCTCCGCTTACATTCATTGGACTTTTTTAGTTTGGATGTTCTGCACTCCGGGCTCTTATGCCCTTGAGTCGACATCTCAGCTCATGCCTGAACAAGTTTGTGATGCGGCAGGCTGGTCCTCTCCGCACACATTCATCAAAATGTAATGGTTTAGATGTTTATGCTACTCCGGGCTCCTATGCTCTTGAGTCGACATCTCAAGCTCATGTCTGAGACCCCTCGTGTTTTTGTGAGTACACTGCACAACCGTAGGGGTCCGGACAGCCCCCAGTGCGGCGGCGTGGGTATTGCATTCCCCATAGCGCTTAGCAAAAGCGCAGCATCATAGTGAAGCTTTTTGTAAAGGGAATGTCTCGGGTTACATGTGTAACCCTTGTTCCCTAAAAAAAAGCAGAACGAGATGCTGCACTTCTTTGCCGCACTGGGACGTCCCAGGACTGCTCTTCAAAAAGAAGTATCTGATGACACTTGGTGTCGTATCCATTTATAGCCTGGCCGCAGGTGCATCTAATGATTACATTTCATTGATGTGTTACACACATTATTCACAGCTCGGTCACAACTAGGATTGTTCCCCATAGCGCTAAGCAAAAGCGCAGCATCTCGTTTCGCTTTTTTCAGGGAACAAGGGTTACACATGTAACCCGAGACGTTTCTCCATGTCCAGATTCTGTGGGATGGGGATGTTTGATCGGGTTTCTGCAGTTACTCTGGACAATTGTGAACTTCACATGGTCATTTATTGATAGAGGTAAAGTATTGATCATCTTCTCTGTGTGATGTGTGTGTGTGTTTGTGGGTGTGAGTTTTTGTGTGTGTGTCTCTGTGTGTTTGTGTGTGTGAGTGTGTGTGTGTGTGTTTTGTGGTGAGTTTTTATATAAACTATCACTGTCATATATTAATCATTCCTTAAACTTCATCACATTTAGTTTTAATACAAATAAATTTATTAGCCTCATGTGGCCTAATTTTCTCTAAATAATGATCAAATGTGTAAATTAAACTTACAGAATTCCCCCGTCTTGTCCCTATGTACCTGTTTGGATCAGTTGGTGTTGTTTTAATAAGCGCTGTTTCACTGATGACAGAACTGATACTGAAAAAAGGTGAGTGAACAAACTGAACAGAGTAACAGAATACAGTTATTAAACTGAGCTTAAATATTTCATGGTAAAATAACTAATAAACAGATGTTAATTTATACAATACAATGTCTTCTTTACTGACTGACAGAATAGAAATTACTCATATTATCATCTCAAAGTTATTCTGATTAAATTATCCTTGTATTTATTTCTAGCCATTAAATTCATGAAAACAATAATTTGATCATTAATCAGTTTATGCTGTTCGGAAAGATTTGATTCCCCAAACACAGTGAGGAAAATATTGAAATGTGATGAATATATTTATAATATTGTATTTCCATCCTCAGTTAATGGTGAGCGTGCAGTTGGAGATCTGAGAATTGTTGTATTTTCATGTGAAAGTTTCTTGAGCTATTTCCTGCTGATTTTACTGGTATTTAAACCCTGTGAGTATAAACCAAACTTTAATAAAGACAATCAGTTTAATAAGTGTGTCTTTAAAACGTCTAGGTTACGAATGTAACCTCCGTTCCCCAATGGAGGAAACGAGACGTTGTGTCGGAGAAGCGACACTAGGGGTCTCTCTTGAGCACCGAATATACCTCTGATCTATGAAAAAAGGCTAATGAGAAGTTGGCAGTCAGTATTTGCATACCCCGCCCCCGGACATACGGGTACAAAGGCGAGGCAAATACTAGAGTTCATTCAGGATTTTTCTGAGGAGTGGAAATGGTCCGGCCACTACAGCGGCTTGGCTCAGCGACGGGGCCGGGAAGGACACAACGTCTCATTCCCTCCATCGGGGACGGAGGATACATTCGCAACCTAGACGTTCCCCTTCTGTCGCTCTCTCCACGTTGTGTCGGAGAAGCAACACTAGGGGTCCAATTTAAATCACGCCATGCGCTGAGCCGTGTACGTGGTCTGACACAGGAGCGGGCAGGTGTTTTTTACGTGCCAGACGACCAGCTGTATCAGACTACACGTACCCTTCCCCAATGCCCCACAAAAGTCATCGGAATCCTTTTGGTTACCCTGAGAGGGGAACAAGGCGACGCTTGCCAACCTGGGAACGGGCCAAGCCTGGCTGGGCCTCTTTTCTCTCTATGTTTCTCGCATAGAGCAATAGACAGCCGGGGCCCTTCCACGCACTGAGGGAAGGGGGTCTTACCCAATTTCCTATTCTTTCAGGGGGGAAAGACCCTGCGGAGACCACCACTACCCAGCTGGGGAGGTAAGGTGGTGAATACATCACATGTGTTTTTAGGTGACATGTGGAAGTGGCGCAGTGGTAGTTCCAGCCTCAGCAAGGGGGAGTTGCTACACACGGCGACCAGTGGGCAGTCGAAACGTACCCAAGAAAAACGCGGGTCCGCTCGTAAGGGGACTGTATCGCGAAAAATACACACAGGGGGAGTCCGCATAGGAGTCCTCACACTGTGGAGCACCTATTCCAGTACAGGGTAGATTTGAGTACCCGCAGTGGATTGGGTCGGCAAGTTCATCCGCCGAACTGCGGACCCATGAGGGCTAGGGAGGAATCGACCAGGGATTCGAGTTCAGTGGAGGTCCCCGACCCTCTGATGGAGGCAAGCGTGATCAGCAGGGCAGTCTTAAGAGAGAGGGCCCTGAGTCCAACTGATTCTAGCGGCTCGAAAGGAGGTCTCTGGAGGCCCGTGAGGACTACCGAGAGGTCCCAGGAGGGGAACAGGCTTGGCCGGGAGGGATTTAACCTCCGGGCGCCTCTTAGGAACCTGATGATTAAGTCGTGCTTACCAAGGGACTTGCCGTCTACTGCGTCGTGGTGGGCTGCGATAGCAGCAACATACACCTTCAAGGTGGACGGGGACAGCCTCCCCTCCAACCTCTCCTGCAGGAATAGGAGCACTGACCTAACTGCGCACCTCTGTGGGTCTTCAGCCTGGGAAGAACACCAATTTGCGAACAAGCGCCACTTCAGGGCGTAGAGCTGCCTGGTGGAAGGGGCTCTGGCTTGGTTGATCGTGTCTACGACAGTAGGTGGTAGGCCAGCTAGATCTTCCGCGTCCCGTCCAGGGACCAGAAGTGGAGTTTCCAGAGGTCTGGATGCGGATGCCAGAGCGTGCCCTGCCCCTGAGAAAGAAGGTCCTTCCTCAGGGGAATTCGCCATGGAGGGGCTGTCACGAGGAGTACGAGGTCCGAGAACCAGGCCCGGTGGGCCAATATGGAGCCACTAGTGTGACTTGCTCCTCGTCCTCCCTGACCTTGCACAGCAACTGTGCAAGAAGGCTCACAGGGGGAAATGCGTACTTACGCAGCCCGGTGGGCCAGCAGTGTGTCAGCGCTTCTGCCCTGAGGGGAGCCACTGTTCCGCCATACCAGAGCGGGCAGTGGAAGGTCTCTCGGGAGGCAAGCAGGTCTACCTGGGCCTTGCCAAATCATTCCCAAATCAGCTGGACCGACTGGGGGTGAAGCCTCCACTCTCCACTGGGCAAGCGTTGTTGTGACAGCGCGTCCGCTACCACATTGAGTTTGCCGGGGATGTGAGTGGCACGCAGCGACTCGAATGCAACCGATGCCCCAACCCGATTTGGAGGCGTCGGTAGTGACCAGGACCTGTCAGGACACCTGCCTGTAGAAAGAGACCTGGGCACTCCTGCCCGTAGAAAGCAGATTTTGAGCAGGGTTTGAGTGTTTGGCGGCATGCAGGGGTGATTATCACACGGTGCGTGCCGTGGCGCCATTCTCGTCTCGGGACTCGAGTCTGAAGCCAGTGCTGAAGCGGTCTCATATGCATCAACCCCAGCGGCGTGACTGTGGCGGAGGATGCTATATGCCCCAGGAGCCTCTGGAAGAGTTTTAGAGGGACCGTTGTGCCTGGCTTGAACTTTGTGAGGCATTTCAGCACCGACTGTGCACGCTCGTAACCGGACGCCCGCGAAGGGGGGCGGGGCCTGGCAAACTGAATTGCGTAACCCAGTCGAATGGTCCGATATAGCCAGCGTGACGGGTTGGTCAATGAAAGCCACGCCTCCAAACTCCGTGCTGGGGGGTACCAAGGGGACGAGTATTTTGAACGTACCTGGCGGGGGCTTCGCAGCAGGCAAAGCAGGTAGTGTGGCGTCGGGAGGCAAGGGTGCGTCCCGAGGCTTTGGTGCTGAGAACAAACTCAAAGCACTTACCTACCTCCGCGCCCGGAAGGGGGCAGGTTCATGACTGGAGGAGGAGGTCCGGTTGCAGGCCTCCTCTAGACTTGTCAGAACCAGCCGGCCGTGGGACAGTCGTAGGGCTGAAGGCGGACTGTGGCCGCGTCCAGCATGCCGGGACTGTTGAGGCCTGGGGCAGAGTGCCGTGAGAACGGCATTTGCGGGCCAGGTGACCCAGAGACAAAAAAGGAAATAGCTCTATTATTGAGAATGTGAGTACCACAGCCCCGTTTGAAAAAGTGTGCTTTGTCTACCTCCTCTACTGCGACCAGGTCCAGTCCATGTGTTGCGTTTCCGGACCACGAGGGTGGCCATCGCCTGTTCGAGTGCAGTTCCTGCGGCACATCAAGAACAGGACTAACCAAGTGCAAATTTTGAGTCCTGAGTGCCTTGGCCCGGTGGACTTGCAAGAGGGGGCCATGGCGTGCAGGGGGGGAGTGGTCTGGGACCGCTCTGCCGCCGAGGGTAGTGAGAGCGGAGGAGCGAGGAAGCTTGGCTTGCTCAGCTCGTCATGCACGTCCGGGAAAAAAGAAACCTGGAGGGGGTGCATGGCTGTGAGCGGCGCACATGCCTGTGGAACCAATCAAATAGCCGTGAGGGGGATGGGATTTTCCGGTCCAACCTCGCGCTTGCGGTACCCGGGGAAGCATATCGGACCTCTGTTCATCAGGCTCAGACTGGGCGCGCAGACCCGAAGGTGGCGGCGCAGACGAGCCATCAACATCAGACGCCGCTGTGACGCTCTCCGATGCAGCGGTGATTATCGTCATCCAATTCCGGGATCTCAAGGGACCGGAAGGCCGGCCGTAAAGTGGGCCGCACTCATCCCGAGCTCAGATGGGAGCAAGAAAGCGTGCCGGGGAGGCGGGTGGTTCTCGGGTATTGCGCCATCAATCCAACAGCATGCAGAGCGTCAGAGGTCTACTGGAACTGGTGTGATCTCACTCGAACAGCATGCACAACCATCCGGCTTTTTATTTGCCTCACCTTTGTACCCGTATGTCCAGGGGCGGGGTATGCAAATACTAGCTGCCAACTTCTCATTGGCCTTTTTTCATAGATCAGAGGTATATTCGGTGCTCAAGAGAGACCCCTAGTGTCGCTTCTCTGACACAACGTGGAGAGATCGACAGAAGGGGAACTGTTATTTATTTTGTTCTTTACAGGAAATATTTGCGTTATTTATCAGACATAATTCAACTGTTTTTATGGTTATCAATAAGAAACACTTCCACATGTTCAGTTGGATCTAAAGCTGATATTTAAAGGTGTCTGTGATATATCTGTGATCATCTGATGTATTTGATCTGTAACTGAGACTGATCAATCTCTAAATAATACACTAAATATATTTTTTCACACAGCGATCAAAACCTGTCAGCAGTCATGTCAGGTTAGTATCACATTACTTTAAGACTTGCAATTTCAGGAGAATGTTTCACTTATTAAAAGTTCACTTAGTCATTTTCTGTTGATGTTGTTGATGTCAGTGTTCTTGGACTTCATAATGACACCTGTCAGTGAGATGTTTTTAGTTACTGATGTCTTAGTTGAAACAGGCCTGTCCCATTAGCAGCAGTAAATGTCACATATCATTTATTCAATAACACAGAATAACAAATAGAAGGGTGAAGTGGTTTCCAACTGGTCATGCGAAACTCCTTTTACTAGACCATTGATATGAATGGAGTCTGATTGCACCTTTAATATCTGTCCAAAAGCATAAAGATGTTGTTTAAATATTGTTTAAAATGTTTGTCTCATCCTAAACACAGAATGCAGCAAGAGCAAGATCTCGTCGAACTCAAGACGCCAGATCAAACCAGAATGAGAACCAAAGTTCTCAAGTGAGTATTTTATAAATAAAGTTTAATTAAGTTTATCAACAGTTTTATTGACTTTAGGGAATAATTCACCCAAAAGTGAAAATTCTCTCATTTATTCACCATTGTGTCATCTCAAACTCATATGACTCTCTTTCTCTGTGAAACACAAACAAAGATATTTTGATGGAGATATGAGGTGAATATATTCATACAATGCAACTGAATGGTGTCCAGAACTTTCAAGCTCCAAAAAGCACATAAAGGCAGCATAAATGTAATCCATAAGACTCCAGAAGTTGAACGCATGTCTTCTGCAGCGATAAAGACCAAAATAAAACTTATTTTTCACTGTTCATCTTGCCATTGCAATCTCTAGACACGATCATGATTTCAATGTCGATTACATTTCTGATGTCGCCATCTAATGTGCATGCATCAAGCAGCAGGAAGTGTAATCGAGCTTGAAATCATGATCACCAAGAAGACTGCTGATGTCAAGATGGCCAGTGAAAAAGGAGTTTTATTTTGGTCTTTATCGCTGCAGAAGACATGGGTTCAACTTCTGGAGTCTTATAGATTACAGTCTTATAGATAGCCTTAGTTTAGGCTGCCTTTATGTGCTTTTTGGAGCTTGAAAGTTCTGGACACCATTCACTTGCATTGTATGAATATATTCACCTCATATCTCCATCAAAATATCTTTGTTTGTGTTTCACAGAGAAAGAGAGTCATATGAGTTTGAGACGGCACAATGGCACAAATTATTCTCTAAAGTCAATAAAACTGTTGATAAACTTAGTTAATTAAACTTTATTTATCAACTTGATCTGGCGTCTTGAGTTCGATGAGATCTTGCTGATAACATAATGGTAGAAAACAATGAGAGAATTATAATATTTGGGTAAATATTTAATTAAGGTTTATACTTAACCTGCAATAAAAGGAAACTACATGATATTGATCAGTTTCCAATAGCAGAGAGATGTTGTGTAGATCAGTGGTTCTTCATGTCTCCATTATTTGACACAAATATATTCTGGTTACGGAGATTCTAAAGAGCAAATGATTGAAATGAATGATGCTGCATAAAGAGACATTCAGCATGTGCAGTGCTGTGATACTCACAATCATTGATGTAGATACTGAATAAAATACATGATGTGTCTTTCACTCAGAATGCAGCAGGATCTGATGAAACTCCAGTCGCTGGATCAAACCAGAACCAGAACTCAGTAGAAATGAATCCTCTACTACAGACGCATGATCAGGAGGCTGGACAGAGAAAAGAGAAGCTCAGAAGATACTCAGTCTGATTCAGTTGAGACACAAACATAATCAACAATGAGAGAAAACAAATGATGTCAAACACTTGTACATGTTTACTCAAACTCTTATGAGTGCTGACAAACTGAAACTTCAGTGATGTCCTTCAGTTCAAAACATACAGACTATTATTTATATTGTGAGCTTTTATATTATACATTGTTTTTTATGTTTTCTCCTTTTTGAGAAGAGCTGTAAATAAATGCAGACTGTGTTTAAGTAATTGTGTAATAAAACTGCTTGTTTTGCTTGTAAATCAGTTGCTCTGTTTTCATACTTGTGTTAGACATTGTGCTTTGACCATATGAAAATAAATGTGCGGTCCATGTAAAGTCTTGTAAAGTCTATTATGATTTTATTTTGTATTTTTTTAAATAAGTACTTGCACTTAAAGGAGTAATAATTACAAGTTCAATAGAAGTTCGACTCGATCGACACAAATAATAATTGCAGTGGTAATGGGGCAGTGGTGGCTCAGTGGTTGAGGCTCAGGGTTAAAGTCAAGCCCCAGCACCACCAAGATGCCACTGTTGGGCCCTTGAGCAAGGCACTTAACTCCAGGTTGCTCCGGGGGGATTGTTCCTGTAATAAGTGCACTGTAAGTCGCTTTGGATAAAAGCGTCTGCCAAATGCATAAATGTAAATAATTCAATAATAACTTGTCCCTTGTTTTCTTGGGGGATACAGTGAGACACTTACACTGGAAATGAAAGGGGGCCAATTTATTTGGAGGGTTTGAAGGCAGAATTGTGAAGCTTCTAATTTTATAAAACCACTTTCATCAGTTCTTCTGTTAAAAGTTGTGTATTATTTGAGTTGTTTAAATCATTGTTTTTACAGCATTATTTCACAATGGCAATGAAGTTGTAAAACTGGATCTGACTTTACACAGAAAAGGTTACTGAGGGATTTTATCACACTTAAAACATGTACACACACATATTATTTGCGTCTTGTGGATATAACATTTTTAGTCAGTTTTTTACATAGTTTAATAAATATGTCTATGCTTTGTGTTTGAACGGATGCTTTTGATTTCCAGTGGTGCTGAAATGCTGCCTCTCGATGTTTTACAGGATCATTACTCTTTCCTTCATGTTTGCTGAAAACTGTAGTTACTATGAGCTTTTTCATCATAATTATAATCTTGTTATTTCAGCATGTATCCAGTTGTATCAAGTCAACATTTATTTAAAGAGCACGTTTAAAAACAACAGAAGTTGACACAAAGTGCTTTACAGATCAATCAAATAAAAATACAATGACTAACTTATATACAAACAAAAAGGAAATAATAACAATAAATACATAGATACAAATAAAAACGTCTAGTTTACATATTTAACCTCCGTTACCTGATGGAGGGAACGAGCCGTCGTGTCGAAGAAGGGACACTAGGGGTCTCTCTTGAGTCCTGAATATGCCTCTGATGCATGAAAAAAGGCCAATGAGAAGTTGGCAGACAGTATTTGCATACCCCGCCCCCGGACATATGGGTATAAAGGCAAGGAAATACTATGAGTTCATTCAGGATTTTTCTGAGGAGCCGGGAGTGTCCGGTCACCTCAGTGGCTCGGCTCAGCGACGTGGTCGGGAGTACACGACGTCTCGTGTCCATCAGGGAACGGAGGTTACATACGTAATCTAGATGTCGTGTTGAAGAAGTGTATGTGTACTGCTGACACAGGAGTGTGCAGGTATTTCACGTGCCAGGACAACCAGCTGTGTCAGACTGTACGTACCCTTCCCCAATGCCCCATAAAAGACATCGGAATCCTTCTAGTTACCCAAGCAGGGGAACGAGGTGACACTTGCCAACCTAGCGATGGGCCGAGCATAGCCGGGCCTCTTTTCTCTCTATGTTAGAGCCAAACGGCTGGGGCCCTTACCGCATCATGGGAAGGGGGTCTTACCCAGTTTCCTATTCTTTCAGGGGGGAAAGACCCTGCGGAGACCACACCTGCCCAGGAAGGGGGAGGTAGTGTGGCAAAACACATCACATGGACCTCTTCGGTCACATGTAGGAAAGAATGGTGCAGTTGTAGATCCAGCCTTGAGGAGGGGGGAGTTGCTACAACATGGCGACTGGAGGGCAGCGGGAACTGCCTAAGGGAGATGCTGGTCCGCTTGTAAGGGGACCGTACCGCGGAAAATACACACAGAAGGAGTCCGTGTAGGAGGCCTGATCTGTGGATCACCTTTCCCAGTGCAGGGTAGATTTGAGATACCCACAGTGGATTGGGTCGGTGAATTCCTCCGCAGAATTGCGGACCCACAGGGCTAGGGAGGAGTCATCCAGGGAGCCGAGTGAGTGGGATCTCCTGGGAGGGAAAAGCACACTGTTTTACCTCGGCCGAGGGAAAGGGCGCTGGGCACAAGCAATTCACCCAGTCAGACCATCAGCGTGTACCGTGTTCTACCAGCTCGAACCTGAGAAAACACGGGACGAGACTGACTCAACCCTGAAGTTGTAAAACCTCGCAAAGGTATTGGGTGTTGCCCAATATGTCCTAGCCAGTGCCCCAGAGGACGCAGAACTTCTTGTTGCGTGTGCTTGAACCCGCAAGTGTGGGGGGGGGGCAAGGCCTGGGTGTGGTAGGCCAACAGGATAGCGTCCACCAGCCAGTGGGAGAGCCTCTGTTTGGAGACAGCGTTCCCTTTCCGCTGTCCGCCAAAGCAGACAAAGAGCTGCTCAGAATGCCTGAAGTCCTGCGTGCGGTCCACGTAGGTTTGTAAGTCACGTACCGGGCACAGCAACGAAGGGGCTGGGCCTGCCTCCTCCAGGGGCAGCGCTTGCAGGTTCACTACCTGGGCACGTAGCCCGGTCGCGGTCATAGGATCACATGTGTGTCTGCCGGACTGAACTCCAGGCAAGTGTTGCTGACGGAGAATGCGTGCAGATCCCCGACCCTCTTGATGGAGTTGAGCGCGATCAGCAGGGCCGTCTTAAGGGAGACGGCCTTGAGTCCGGCTGATTCTAGCGGCTCGAAGGGGGATCTCTGAAGACTGGCGAGGACCACCGAGAGATCCCAGGAGTGGAACAGGCTTGGCCGGGAGGGATTTAACCTTCGGGCACCTCTTAGGAACCTGATAACTAAGTCGTGCTTACCCAGAGACTTGCCGTTTACTGGGTCGTGGTGAGCTGCGATAGCGGCAACATACACCTTCAAGGTGGAAGGGGACAGCCTCCCTTCCAACTTCTCCTGTAGAAATAAGAGCACTGACCTAACTGCACACCTCTGTGGGTCTTCAGCCCAGGAAGAACACCAATTTGCGAACAGGCGCCACTTTAGGGAAAAGTTGCCTTGTAGAGAGGGCCCTGGCTTGGTTGATCATGTCTACGACGGTAGGTGGTTGACCAGCTAGATCTTCTGCGTTCCGTCCAGGGGCCAGACGTGGAGGTTCCAGAGGTCTGGGCGCAGATGCCAGAGCGTGCCCCGTCCCTGAGAAAGAAGGTCCTTCCGCCAGGGAGGGGCTGTCGCGAGGAGTACGAGGTCCGAGAACCAGGCCCGGGTGGGCCAGTAAGGTGCCACTAGGGTGACATGTTCCTCATCCTCCCTAACCTTGCACAGCACCTGTGCAAGAAGGCTCACTGGGGGAAATGCATACTTGCATAGCCCAGAGGGCCAGCTGTGTGCCAGTGCGTCTGCCCCGAGGGGAGCCTCTGTTCGGGCATACCAGAGCGGTCAGTGGAAGGTCTCTTGTGAGGCACACAGGTCTACCTGGGCCTTGCCGAACCGATCCCAAATCAGCTGCATCACCTGTGGGTGGAGCCTCCACTCTCCGCCAGGCAAGCGTTGTCGTGACAGCACATCCGCTACCACATTGAGGTTGCTGGGGATGTGAGTGGCACGCAGCGACCTGAGTCAGTGCTGGCTCCAAAGGAGGAGACAATGGGCAAGTCGTGACATGTGGCGGGAGAATACGCCGCCGTGGCGATTTATGTACGCTACCGTGGTGGTGCTGTCTGACCTGATTAAGACATGTTTATCCCGAACTAACGGGAGAAACTTCCTCAGGGCAAAGAAAACCGTCAACACCTCTAGGCAATTGCTATGCCAGCGCAGCGGGGCCCCTTTCCAACGGCCCGCAGCTGCGTGCCCGTTGCACACGGTGCCCCAACCCAATTTGGAGTTATCGATCATGACCAGGACACATCAGGACACCTGCTGCAAGGGTACTCCTGCCCGAAGAAAGCAGAGGTCTTTCCAGGGTTTGAGTGTTCGGCAGCAGGCGGGGGTGACTATCACATGGTGCGTGCCGTGGTGCCATGCTCGTCTCGGGACGCGAGTCTGAACCCGGTGCTGAAGCGGTCTAATATGCATCAACCCCAGTGGCTCGACCGCCGTTGAGGATGCCATATGTCCCAGGAGCCTCTGGAAAAGTTTTAAAGGAACCGTTGTGCCTGGCCTGAAGGAGGCGTGGCATTTCAACACTGACTGAGCACGCTCGTTGGTTAGTCGTGCCGACATTGAGACTGAGTCTAAATCTATGCCGAGAAAAGAGATGCTCTGAACCGGGGTGAGCTTGCTCAGTTGACCTGAAGCCCCAAACGGCTGGGGTGTCTAAGCACCTGGTCTCTGTGAGCACATAATAACTCTAAGGAGTGGGCCAGGATGTGCCAGTCGTCAAGGTATTTAAGTATGCGGATGCCGGCTTCTCGGAGCGGGGCAAGGGTGCTTTGGTGAAGACGCGAGGGGACAGAAACACGCGTCCTTCAGGTCTACCGCTGCAAACCAATCTAGATGCTGGATGCAAGTTAAGATGTGTTTTTGTGTGAGCATTTTGAATGGGAGTTTGTGCAAAGCCCGGTTGAAAATTCTCAAGTCCAAGATCGGTCGTTAGCTGTCGTCTTTCTTGGGCACAATGAAGTAAGGGCTGTAGAGACCCTTCTAAATTTCAGTTGGAGGGACAGGCTCTTTTGCGTCTTTGAGTAAATGGGTAGCGATCTCCGCACGCAGGGATTTGGCATGCTCGCCATGTACTGCGGTTAAGTGGACACCCGTGAAGGGGGGCAGAGGCCTGGCAAACTGAATTGCGTAACCAAGTCAGATGGTCCGGGCCAGCCAGCATGACGGATTGGGAAGTGAAAGCCATGCATCCAAGCACCATGCTAAGGGCACCAAGGGGACGATTATTTTGGACGTAACCGGCGGGGCTTCGCAGCGGGGCGGAACAGGTAATACGGCGTCGGGAGGCAGTGAAGCGTCCCAAGGCTCTGGTGCTGAGAAAAGACTCAAAGCACTTACCTTGCTCCGTGCACCCGGCAGGGGGCGGGTTTGTGACTGAGGAGGAGGGACCGTGTCCAGCGTGCCGGGACTGTTGATGTGTGGCGGCAGAGTCCCGTGAGAATGGCATTTGCGGGCCAGGTGACACAGAGACAAAGGAAATAGCTCTGTTATTGAGAATATGGGTACTGCAGCCACGACTAGGATGCTCTCAGCGAGCAAACGGGGCATGACCCATGGCGGCAGGCATGCGGCGGGGCAGGATGTGAGAGATTGCCTCCGTCTGTTTCTTCACCGCGGAGAACTGCTGGGTAAAGTCCTTGACGGTGTCGCCAAAAAGGCCAAACTGGGAGACAGGGGCGTTGAGAAAGCATCTCGACCAAGTTCAGCCATTGATGATGTTCCTGGACCACGAGCGTGGCCATCGCCTGCCCGAGTGACTGCGGCACATCGGGATCAGTGCCACCCATGTGCAGATCTTTAAGCACCTTGACCTGGTGGAATTGCAGGAGGGCCATGGCATGCAGGGCGGAAGCGGCGTGTCCGGCGGCGCTATAGGCTTTAGCAGTCAGTGTAGACGTCATCCTACAGGCCTTGGAGGTGAGCACAGGGCAACCTCGCCAGGTGGTCGTGTTTCCGGGGCACAGGTGGAGCGCAACAGCCCTATCCACCTGGGGAATCACCGAGTGGAGAGCGGCGCCCTCCACGTAGACATCAGCTCATCATGCACTTCTGGGAAAATGAGACCGGGGGTGTGTGCGGCTTTGAGCGGCGTGGTGTTCTCAGGAACCAATCATCCAGCCGCGATGGCTGTGGGGAGGACGGAGGGTTCCATCCCAGCCCCACGCTAGCGGCGGTCTGGGCAAGCATATCGGACATCTGCGCGTCCGCCTCAGCCTGGGCGTGCTGGCCCGAAGGCGGCAACCCAGGGGAGTCGTCTGCGTCAGACGCTGCGCTCTCCGATGCAGCGGCGAGCTCATCCACTTCTTGCTCTAGAGGATAGGCAGGCCGGCCGTGAGGCGATCCGCTGTTGCCTTGAGCACGGACGGGAGTCAACGAGTGTGCCGAGGGAAGGGTGGTCCGAGGGGGCTGACCCGGCGGAGCAGCACCCACTGCCATCCCCAGATCGCCTCCAGTGCCAGCGGCATCATCCTCAATCCTGTGGGAAGGAGTGATGCGGGGGGCGGCTGGAGTGGCGTGCTTTCTGTTGAAAGCGAGCCGTGACCGCAACGGTACCATGGTCATGCTCTCACAGTGAGAGCATGAGCCATCCACAAACGCTGCCTCGGTGTGATCGCAACCCAGACACATGAGACAACACCTGTGGCCGTCTGAAGCGGAGAGCACTCTACCGCATCCAGGAACTACACAGGGGTGGAATGGCACTTTATAAAACGCGTCCTGAAAAGGATGTTCAATGCCGCTGTGTATTGCTCTTTTAGAGGAAAATACTCTTTTACAGAGAAAATCACTCTTTCAGAATTAAAACAAAACAATCTAAATTTGCACTGTCGAAGCACCCAGGGGCAAACTGCACTGCCGTGCAGAGAAGTGGAAAAGCCATTGATGTGCACCGCAGATCCAACAGCAAGCAAAGCGTCAGAGGAACAGGAACAGGTGTGTAACTCGCAGCTGACTGCAAACACGAACAAGAAAATTTCTGAATGAACTATTTCCTCGCCTTTATACCCATATGTCCGGGGGTGGGGTATGCAAATACTGTCTGCCAACTTCTCATTGGCCTTTTTTCATGCATCAGAGGCATATTCGGCACTCAAGAGAGACCCCTAGTGTCGCTTCTTCGACACGACATCGAAGTGAGCAACAGACGGGGAACTGCATCAAGTGTTAACCAAATATAACTTATTAAAAATTCCTCTTCAAATGCAAAAGAATATAAATACGTTTTCAAAGAGGATATAAAAATGGCTATTGATGAAGCTGACATCACAAGGTAAGGGAGACTATTCCAGAATTTAGGACCTACCACAGGGATGGCACGATCACCCTTAGATCTATAGCGACAACGAGGAACATTCAAAAGAAGTGGAGGAGAACACCTGAGTGCTCTGGTGGGGGAGTAAGGGACTAGAAGATCACTGATGTATTTGGGTGTGAGATCAGATAGATCCTTGTAAACATAAAGCAGAATTTTTAAATCAACCCTGAATTTTACGGGAAGCCAGAGACTCTAATACAGGGGATGTGATCCCTCTTTCTTGACCCTGTCAAAAGTCTAGCTGCTGCATTTTGAACCAGCTGTAGGTGGGATAATGCCGTTTGAGGGAGGCCGATTCCCAGTCGGTTACAATAGTCTAACCAGGTCTTTGCTGGAAAGAAAATGATTATAGATAGATCTCAGGTGGAAAAAGTTACCCTTGACAACGGCACTAATTTTCTGATTAAAAGTAATGATGAATCTAAAATCACTCTAAGACTCCTCACATGATCATGTACATTCAACGACAGAGGACCAAACTGGGCAACCAGGCCAGGAAAGAGGACATGGAGGGACCTAAAATCAGAACTTCAGTTTTGCTTTCGTTTAATTGTAAAAAACTATTTGCCAGCTAATGTTTAATATCTTTGAAGCAATTTAGGATATTATCAAATGAACACTTCTTGTCTAAGCTCACTGGTGAGTAAAATTGGGAATCATTAGCATAACAGTAACAGGATATGCTGTACTTAAGGAAAATAGAGTATAGACAAGTCAAATAATGAAGGGTGCTTGGATGCCAACCCTACACTTGAGACCATTGAGAAGAATGTTATGCCCGATAGTGTCGAATGCGGCACTCAGATATAATAAAACTAAGACAACATAAGAGCCTGAATTCATGAAGAGAAAAATGTCATTAGTAACCTTTGAGCGATGCAGATTCAGTGCTGTGCAAGAGTCAGAAATATGTCTAACATGTGAAATGTATTTAGATCGGAATAAAGCTGCAAATAGTAAAAAAGCTCATACTGAAATATGTAATTGCAGTCTTTTTGATATTGAAATAGGCATTTGATACTTAACGGAGGGAGAGACTTTTGGTTAAATTGGATAAAATTGGAATAGCTGGAAAAATTTATAATTAGGGACTAGAATTGTTTTATTTGAACGAACATTTCGGGTAAGAATTGGAGAGGAACTATCAGCTTCATGTGATATGTTAAATGGGACCCCTCATGGCAGTGTATTTAGCCCAATTTTGTTTAAATGAATGATTAATGATATGTTTGACCAAGTTAAACCAGATATGGGAATGGCTCTATATGTGGATGATGGATCAATAAGGAAAAGAGGCAGGAATCTAATAAATGTAGTTAAAAGGGTTCAGGAGGCAATAAGAGATGATGAGGAATGGTCTTTGGATAGGGGGTTACAGTTTTTGGTCCCAAAGACTCAATCTGTGATCGTTACAAGGAAAAAGATTGGATCAAATGATTGGAGGGAATAGAAGGGAAGAGGTGATATTTTCCAGATTAAGATTGGGGCATACAGGATTGAATTCTACTCTGGCAATAATGGGTAAGCGTGAGAATGGTTGTGTGGAGAATATGGTGTTCTGGAAACTGTGGAACATGTATATTTATACATATGAGGTATATTGAAGTAGTCTATTTAGTAGTATAAACAGTAGACCAGTAAAGGCTTTGGATGTTTTGGGAATACACGGGTAAATAGGGCACTTTTGTATTTTTACAGAACACTGGATTAGGGTGCAGAATATAATGTGTATGGATGGTAGAGCTTTGCCCTGCTCTGGAGTTTGAGGAGCTCAGTGTGAAATCTGGAGGAGCTGAACACGCAGCGCCAGCTGAAGACTGGACTCTGATTTTCTCACAAAACTATTGCAATGCAGATACATCACCCATGCAAGATGCATATTGTACAGTATGTGGCGGTTATACTCATAAGGAGTGAATGGCCATTAAACAAGAAGAAGGAGAACTCTCTCTCTCCTCCACACATCCAGCATTTCCAGGATGAGTTGATGATTATTTTGCACTAGATTTTTCTCAATTTTCCTTTGTTTAAATAAATAATGTTTAAGTCTAAATGGTAGTTTGTTCTCCTTTGGCTTTGAGCCATGTCACAACATGAGTTTGAAAATTGAGCTTCAATGTAGATGGTCATGATAAACATCTATGACTGTTTGATCCTTCACATAAGTTAAACTCTCAATATTCCAGGCAGTGAAGATGCTGAGAGTTTTTGTATTGATGTTGAATGGAGAATCCCGAAACTGTATTGGACTCCTCAGTATTGGAAGTTTCCTGACCTAACAACGGCAGTGTATTTGGTCAAATAAAGCCTCTGAGTTCACTGTTGGTTGGATGTTGCATGCATAAATGATAAGTCATTAATTCCTTCATCCTTTTTCATAGTTTGCCGAAACTTTAGTCCATGTTAATTCCTGCTGAAAAGAAACTATTTCCACACAGGTGTATAAAATGCACCTGCCACAGCCTGGAACCACAGAAAACTGAGACAAACTGACAAACTATGCTCTTACTGTCATTGAAGTGGTTGTGGAGAGTAGAGAGTATAATAGACGAGACCGGGGAGCAGCTGTCACATTATTCACAATTTTGAATAAGCTACACCACCAATATTTTGTCACATAAGAGGTACATTTGTCTGTTAGGTACTCATACCAAGAAAATATTTCTACCATGTTAATATTTAAATATATTTCATATAAACCATTGTAACAAACTGAAGTTCTTAAGTACACACACACACACACACACACACACACACACACACACACACACACACACAACAACAACAGTTAGTTTCGTTTCTCGAATCTGATTGGACGAGAGATGTTCACGAGCACTCGGACGCTTCACTGTGTGTGTATCACTCCGCTTGTGTTTGTGCATTACTAATCTAAAGTGTAATTATTTACGTCCACATTTATTCTGTTTGCATTATCATTTCAGATTATTTATTTCCCCCTATAATAGCACTGAAGATGGCGCTGATGTAATGGACCAGATGGCACGACTGCACTCGGTAAAGGGTGGATCCTGTCACTGACCTGTAACTGTGTTTTACAACGTCTTGAACCTGCAATTAATGCACACATTCTGTACAAACAGTGCATGAACCATCAGCAGAAAGTCATTTATCCTTGAGCTGGTAAAGGAGATTTGTGCGTATCTAAAAATGGCAAAGGCAGCAGGTGTAGCAGCACAGAAGAGACTTTTCCTCTAACCCTTCCTCACATGCCAAAAGCAGACAACAGTTCCACCTTTCGCGCTATTTTGTTATCGACAAAGTGAAAATGCGGGAAATAAACTGCGACATTTGCCGCCTTCTGCCCGTTTCCATTCAAATGTACATTTTCTGAAGAAGCAGTAAATACGACCCGAGTTAAAGATGATTAGAAATATATATTTAAATATATATATTTTTCGTTTTGTAATTTAATTTATTTCATACAGGGGATTTTGCCGGCATTTTTTCAACAGTAAATCTAAACAATAATTTAATATAATTGGGCTGTAAGTGTTTAAAAAAGCACTGATGATTTTCTCCTGTATTGGTGGGAACAGTTGTTTATGTGTTCTCACCGGGCGTGAATGAAGCAATGCTGTTTTTCACAAATTTGTCAAATATCTCAGATATCTTCAAATCTATCTGTCACAAGGTGTCAGTTCTCCTGTTCTTCTCATCAAAGCGCAGATAGCACATGAGTGTCCAAATTAATTAGACCAAAAGTCCCCCTGTGTTGCCGCCCAAATGACACAGTGAGCTTCAGGCAATCTGTGCGGCTTTATAGCTCTCGATACAATGATCATAATAGCGCCGCAGATGCGCGTCTGGTTTGATGTGTGCGCAGTGATCTCAATGAAAGCGCTTCTCAAAAACATGCACATTCATAGTGTGCCTCATTTCCCAATAACTGCTGATCTTAGCTGTTATAAGATCATTTTCTACGAGCGATTTTATGAACCTTCGTTATTTTTTATGTGCAAGAGTGAGCACCCGCAAAATGCGACGAGACTCACTCCAGTTCACGAGCTCCTCTCCAAATGTATTTCAGACGCGAGTCATTTTGCTCATCTACCTGCAAAAGAAATGCTGACGTGTTTGAAGAAACACACTTTATTATATTTTTAAGAACAGACAAAAGAAAAGATGTCAATGCTCGTGTCTGATTCACTGTTCAGATGGTGCAACGGGACCCTGTCTCGTGAAACTTTGTATTAAATAAACAAAGACGAAGGTGATTAAATCAAAAGGTAATACAAGACACGTTCGTTGTTTGCAATTTTCACCTGTTGCCGCATAATGATACTTGCGTGATGGCAAATGGAGCCGGTAAATGTTTGGATATGTGCAGGTGGTTTTATAGATGATTTTT